>NW_010314607.1:0-777 GCF_000700745.2 Antrostomus carolinensis | reverse complement strand
ACGATGCTTAAATTTACTGGTTTGCAAGTGCAGGAAAACCACGAGTCTCCATCCCGCAGCACCCCCGCTGCCCGATGACAGGCAGGTCTGACCCCTGAGCCACCTCGCTCCAACCCCTCTGGCTTCCCCGGCCTTTTGGCCACCAGGATGAGCAGGTTTGGTTACCGGCCACTTTTGAGGAGAGAAACACGGGCTGCTCTAGGGGAGAGAGACTGACACCTGCCAAACCCCGCTTCCAGCTCCCCCAGACCTACTGCCAAGCTACAGAGAGAATTAACAGAGAGCCAAACCAAGACACAGCCCTTACACTAAGACGTGTCCAGGAAGAAACCCGTTTGATGTACTTTTCTTTTGAATTAGGAGATTTCAGTTGGTTTTAAAATCATCCATCCAGCGAGAAGGAAATGCATTCTCTGGAGCACTGCTGGGCTTCCTCGGGAGCCTCTGCAGAGATCTGGTGAGACAGGCCTGAAAGACAAACATATGTGTGCATCCGTACACACAGACCGCTTAAAAAGTAGAAGGGGAGGTGAAAGGAAACAGAAACAAGATTTCATCAATTCAATTGGAAAATTATTTGGCTCCATATCAGCACTGGCATCGACAGACACAGCTGCAACTGCACAGCTATTCACAGATGGATGAAAAATAAAGGCACTGTGAGCAAACACCACTGTCCAAAACCCATGAAAACAGGGGTTTTTAAAAACCCCAATCCCAACACACTAAGAAAAGGCAGCACATCACCGTGCTCTGCCCCGGGGGGGGGCAAGGGGA
>NW_010314606.1:0-1952 GCF_000700745.2 Antrostomus carolinensis | reverse complement strand
TGCCTTCAGGACTATGGGCTGGGTTGTGCAAGCAGACCTTAAGTAAAACATCATGCCCTTGCTCTGCCAAGATATTCTCTACAAGTGTTTTTATCCCACCCCTTTTCCATTAGGATGTTCTACAATATGGGCATAATACCACTTGTTTGCTTGAAGTGATGATTCAGTGTGAGAAACTGAGTCTTTTCTGAATATGCTATCACCAAGAAAAAGCATAGGGTGCAAATGAGGCAGGAAGTCACAGGACAAACATCTCCACTCCATTGACGTTGAGTAGGTTTCCCTCATTCTGAGAGGACTGAGCAGGATCAGACACCTGAAACTAGAATTTCTGAATTGCTCCAAATGCTTCTGCAAGTCTTACTGGTAATCTTCTGATATCTCGTTTTGACATATGGCAAGGTGAACTAATATTTTCAGTTTGTTCTGTTGGTGTTAGAAAAAGATCTGGGCAATAAATTGCTTTGTATTAAGGATATATATAGGTTTTTTATGAACTTGTGATCACAAAAGAAAAAAAAAAATTCCAGGTAAAATTACTGCTGGTCTGCATCACAGGCACCATTTAGCATCAGCTTAAAAATAAGAGTTTCCAGTCCTGCTGCTGTTATTCTGCCTGTAATGCTCAAATGCAGCAATACTTACATTCAGAGTTGGCTTCTGATGGTGTGGTGGTTTCACCCTTTTGGCTTACAGCCGTACCCAGTCTGCTCTCTCACTCTCCACCCCACCCTGCCTTCCCCTTACCTCCCAGGGAGCAGGGGAGAGAATTGGAAGGAAAAGGGCAAGGAAACTCATGGATTGAGTAAAAACTATTTACTAATTAAAATAAAATTATAATGATAAGAACAATAATAACAAAATATACATTTGAGTGATGCACAGTGCAGTTGCTCACCACCCACTGACCAGTGCCCAGCCTGTGCCAGCTAATGATCCTGGAGCTGAGATAGTCCTGAAACCCCAGAAGAGTAAGCCTGAGCGATCTCCAAGAGAATACCCCCATCTTCCGGTCAACTCTGCTTAATATACTGAACATGACGTGATATGATATGGAATATCTCACTGGCACATTCAAATACATATTTTGGGTTTTGCTATTTACTCCCTCCCAGTCCTTTCCACTTGCAAACTACCCAAACAGGATGGCCTTGAGCTCCAGCAGCAACTAATAACATTAGTACTTTTATCAACGTTCATCTCACAGCAAATCCGACACTGAAACTAAAACACAGCTATTCTAACTACTAAGAAAATTAACTAGCAAAACCAGGACAGATGGGAATAAAGGTCTGATGTTGCTCATCTTCATAAAACAACTTGTTGCAGGTGTTTTTATTTGGATTTTGCAGATATTTTCTAATCTCAGTGCTGTCAGTGCCCTTAATTTGTAATTAATATTATGCAATAGGCGATTTAATTTGCTTTATTGTATGTTCAGCTCATAAAACTGGTACATTATCTAGTATAATAAATAGGTTGTTCTCACTAAGGAGAGACCATAATGTCTTTCAGGCCAAGACTGAGATGTGTTGGAAGAGCAACATGCTGTGCTTGCATAATGCCTGCTTACAGTAAAGGCTAATAATAACTAGAGCTATCAATCAATGTCATTTTCCTCTGCATAAAAATTCCCCCCAAATTGTAACATTCCATGAATCAAGTGGGGAAAAAAAAAACCCACAAGACTGAAGTAATGTTTTCCTTCTGTGTAACTAGAATTGAATACAAACAGGGTATCTTATTTTTGGAAATGATGTGTGATGAAACAGCAACCTCACATCTGGGGAAATCTTGTAGATACTCCAACATGAAACTTCCCTAGGACAACAGGAGATATGAGAAAATGCTGTGTGTAGAGTGCCTGAAAAGCGATCTTTTACCAAAAAGGTCTGGAGGAGAGGAGCAGAAGTGTCAAGCAGGAAGCTACAAAGGACGCAGAAAATAAGAAA
>NW_010314605.1:79946-82604 GCF_000700745.2 Antrostomus carolinensis | reverse complement strand
GATCTGCTCCATAACTCTGCCAGGCACCGTACTAACATGCTAATGTAGATGCACTCTGTTTTACTGAGCATCAGAGAATCTGTTTCATGTGAAACAAGAGGCCAAGAAATTCAGTTTTTGTTGACTATTCTTAAAGCTCAAGTAAGAAACTTCCATCCCATCATAGGCATTAACAAAGCTGTCACGCATACAAAGCATATAAGATAAGCTCCAAATAATAGTATTGATGGTTGTAGTTTAAAGCGTGCTAGACATGTCTTCTAAAGGTGAAGATGTGCCATACTCTGAATAATCTGGTCTCATTTACAGTGTTCTGGTATGTTATTAATGACAATTATTCTGGGGTTAGAGCTCTGGTCTCTAGAGATGACTACAGTTTAATGATGGTTAGTTGCCAGTGAGTCATCTTCTAAAATTCTTAGTGCAGAAAGGAATATAAATAGATGTTTTTATTTTTCCACTTCATAGAAAATAAATCATAGAATAATTTGAGTTTGAATGGATCTCAGAAGGCCATCTGGACTAGACCCTGTTCAAAGCAGGGTTAACTTAAACTGTCTTCCATGAGCACTAACATGTCTGATCATAAGGTTTCCTTCAGTAGTTTAAAGAAGTCTTCTCTCATTTCCTTGTCTTGACTGAGCAGTCTCTAGCAGATGCTCATCATCTCATCCACTTGTTGACCTTACCTCTGATTCCAGCTCATAAGCTGACCCTCTGTCGCTCAGCCATTCCATAGCAAATCGTGATAAAGGCAATTTATTTTCCTTTGTGTAGTGAACCCTTCCCTCCTCATTTCAACTGCTTGTCCTTCCTAAGCACATGTCTCCAGTCATTGCAACAGTCTAATCTTGTGAGCTATTCCACTATATCTCTGCAATCCTGGTGAGGTTATACATTTGTGACTGGGCCTTGACTTCTAATTCTTCCTATTTGTTTCCCGTACTCCATGTGTTTATGAACATGCACTTAATATGGGCTCCGAGTTTCATTGCTTTCTCAGGGGTACAGTAGGATGTTGTTCCTCAGGTGCTTCCTTCCTACTTCTCATTCCTCCATTTACCTTGAAACTATGGTTTTCATAATCTAATAAATCTAGTTTAAAAGCTTTTTCACTAAGTTGGCAAGACTGTTAGCAGAGATGGTCTTACCTTATTTTGCCAGATGAATCCTGTGTTTCAGCAACAGCTTTATTTCCTCAGAGAAGATCCTGTGGTTGCTTAAGTGAAAGACTTGCCTGCAACAGTCAGGATGGCTGCCTCTACACCCTGCAGAAGGGAGTGTCTTACTACTGTAACTGACTGTGGGCTCTTCATGGTACACTGCTTTTAGTACAGGAATCAGACTGATCCAGCACAAACACCTTCAACAGAACTTGTTCCTTCTCACCTACCATCAGGGTCATATACTTCTTCTGCAACTGTGTACTTGCAAGTGGAGAAAGAGTTGGTTAGAAGCATAAGCTTCCAAAATTCACTGCCATGGAGTCCCAAATCTCCACCTCCTCTAGCCTGGCTGTCCCTTCTTCTGTAAAATGCAGGATCTGACATCTTGACCTTGCAAGGTTTCAGCAAAGAGCCTGTGGATCTCCTGCTCGTCTTCTCTTGCATTGCATAGGCTGGTCTCACCTCCACTCTCAGATCTTTTACTAGTCAGTTCAATGATTTGACGACAAAACACCTTGCACTGATGAGGTGACTATCTATGGCAGCCTGTAAAAGTAGCCTAAGGCATCCTAGTAAAAGACATATGCCATTAGAACAAGTCATGCTGAAGAAAATGTAAGTTATAAACAAAATTTTATATTTAAGGGTATCATTGCCTCTCTGAGATGATAATATTTTTTGTTTGTTTTGTATTTTATACAAATCCTTGACTAATTCAAACTTGGATGTGGAAAAGATTTCTGTTATTCTGAATATGGATTTTAAAGATAAGAAAAAAAACAACTGCAGGAACACTCAGCTTCAGCATAAAGATCTCAGATTTCTTTTCAGATAATTTCTCTGTTTGTGGTCCCTGGCTTTCACAGTGCCATTTTATGTTTCTTGTAAAACATTTTGTCTCCAACTATAGACTACTGCAGGCACAGTCAATAGTAGTTTAGTAGTTGGAGGCCACAAAGAACTTCTGACTTTGGGTGCTGGAAATGCACACAGGCCAAGACATTACCTTTTTTTTTTTTTTTTTTTTTTTTTCCCTGTCATATTCAGAGAATAACAAACAGGCAAGACATTAAAATTGTCATCAGAGAAGAAGGAAAAAAAAACCCCAATTAGCCTACCAACATCAGAATCCAGAAGATCCTGATATGTACATAACTAGAATGTCCTGTAACTTTCCTTTTCATTTTTAGCCAGAAAATAAAGTTTATTGTTTGTTGTTTTATGCTTGTAGAATTATCTGAAGTAGCACAAAAGGATTGAAATATAAGCATAAAATATGACTGCACTAGAAAAAATGGGGATTTAATAAAGTTTATGAAAGAAGAGTATATATTCTATTCTGGGTGCCTCTCTGAAGATGTTTCCAGGGAGGTTATATATATATATATATATTGAATGCAAGATGTCTATATGTTATTAAATAGCCGTTCATCTCAGTAGTTCTGTCAGAAAAGTGAGAATTTTCTTATAAAGCTTTCCTTATGCCAAATTT
>NW_010314605.1:7881-79908 GCF_000700745.2 Antrostomus carolinensis | reverse complement strand
TGCAAAAGTTTTCTTACAACAGCTCTGAGGTGGGGAGCATATCACATCCACTCCCTATACACATGACACTATTGTATATGCTCAAACAAATTGCAGGAACATGGGGAAAAATTCCACAACCCTTGTGAAAAATCCTGACCTTCCTGAAGTTAGTAGACTTCAAGAGATTAGAAATTCACTAATTTACGTGATGCAATGAGGTAGCTATATTATGGTACCTTATCAGGTTTTGGAGGTATTCCTATAAAAATTGTGTATGTCATGACTGGTCTTTGAAAACAAAGCTTCTGTTTTATATCAAAGCCTTGAGATTAAAAAAATTTTCTTTACCTATTTTTTGATGTAGTAAACAGTGAAATGAGTTACTCTTGCAATTCCACTAAGTGGAGTGTGATTTCCTCAGCATAAGATAACGTCTGTACAAATGGAGTTGGATTTCATTGTTAAAATGGCTGTACGGAAAAAATTATCTTTTTCAGGGTGTCTCAGTCCCAATAACGAACACCTTCTCTATTGGCACCAAATTAATAGTCCTGTAAGAATAAGAAGTTTATATACCAAGGAGTGTATGTTTCTTCAGTTTTTACTAGTTCTTCCCCTCTTTTTTTTTGAAGCCAGACTCTGGGAATTGGGCAGGGAAATCTTCAACAAAAAGTCAAACGCATACTAAAACAGAACAGTCTGCATAACAAATAAGGCAAGAAAAATACACCGCTATCCATTGACTTATGAGGCAATTAAAACTACTTTGGTGGATAAATAGCTTATAATTGTTATGGCAGTCAGGAGGAAGATCCAGTAAGAAGTTTATGCAGTTAGAGGAACAAGAATCAAGTCATCGCTTAGGAGAAAGACAGAGGAGAGATAAAGACAGCCTCTTCCTCAGCGACCGTTTCACTTGCAGTGGTTTTTTTTCGTTTTACATGAAAATTGAAAAGTGTTCATGGCTTTAGCAACAGGCTTTTGGGGGGTTTTGTGTGAGGCTTTTCATATGGTAATGGATAGACTCTATGGCAACCATTGAAAATGAAAGGCCTGGAAACAAAAGCTGCAGCAGAAGAGGATCAGTACATATTCACTATGTCTGCAGGAGTAACCCAGAGTCTCACTCTTCAGAAAGGTATCTGATGGCAGCCTGTCAAAGGAAGGGGGTTGTTTTAACTCAGTCAGAGTTAACTCAGTCTGTAGTTAGTGCCAGGGTTTTATGAGTCCAATTTCCACTCTAAGGTTTTTTTCCACACAAAAACCACATCTACAGTAGATGTACAGGTAATGAATGGTTAATGTTAGTCTGATCATACTTTGGGGCAAACAACAGAAATGGGAGACAGAAAAGAACAGGTTTATCAGGCAAATGCAACTAGCTTCCTCATGACTGGTTGTAGTCTCAAAAGAGACTTTGTGAATACACAGTGTAAACAGTGTAGACCTATAAGGGCCTGATGCCATGTGAAATTAGCGCTTAATTACAGGTTACATGTGCTTACTTATCTGTTGGTCCAAAAAAGAGTTTGTCATGTGAGCAAATGGAGATATGAAATATCAAGGCCAATTGTTTGCAGAACAGCAAATTACTGTTTTGGAGATTGTGCTTTTCCCAGAAAGATGGACTGAAACAGCAAATTATGTAGTGTTGTGTGAAATGATGTTGCCAGCCATGAAATAGCCTATAGGATGGGTTAGTGTAAGTGTTCCTATTATTTGTTCTCGGAAGAATATAAGGTCAAATCAAGTCTGGCTTTGGAAGAAAACAAAACTGAAATCTCAAAAGGGAGAAGTGATACAAAGTACAAAATAAGTTTAAGAGGAAATTAAAAGATCACCCTTTATATTTACTCTGAGATGCCACTATTTCTGTACTACTTAGCTTAGAAACCATCACAATGCAATAATACATTGAACTAGTGATTGCAGGTGGTCTTGCTATGCTTGTTTCTAAAGACTTGCTTTTTCCGTGACCATATTACAGGTTTACAACAAATTATTTTATAACTAAATATCTAATAAACTTTTACAAAATTTTCATACAAGGGAAAAAATATTGCTAATGAACATGATTATATATTCTCTATTTCAAGTACTACTGTGACTTCATTATCACGGTTTTCTAATAGGATGCTGTACTGCACTAACAGTACTACTACAAAAAAACCAAACAACTTCATCACGTTTCACTCTTGGATGACTAACAGTAATAATATCTATGAGATTCAGAATGATATACCAGTTGTAGAAAAGTATTGGTGTAGATAATTTTCCTAAGTAACTTTTTTTACAAAGCTCAGGTTAACTATTGTATTTGTAAATAAATGA
Source organism: Antrostomus carolinensis (assembly GCF_000700745.2). Lineage (NCBI taxonomy): Eukaryota > Metazoa > Chordata > Aves > Caprimulgiformes > Caprimulgidae > Antrostomus > Antrostomus carolinensis. The sequence continues at coordinate 77,595 of NW_010314605.1, read as the reverse complement.
ATAACCTCTCAATGAATGAGTTCCAGGCTCCTAAATCAAAGCCAGGGTAGGATTAGGTTCAGATTCATTGATAAATGCTTTTGAAAACTTCAGGCCCACTTACGCAGAATCCAGGTGAAAAGAGAAAAGAAAGAGTTGAAAAGGAAGGCTGAAATTATAAAGAACAGTGCTGTGAATAACAAGGTTCCATTATCAAGGAAGGATGATTCACACTGCAGATTTATTTCTCAAATTTAACCAGTTTATTTAAATATTTATTATCTTCATACTGATATGCTCTTAAGCTTTTATATGAGTACTGTGAATAGGTACCAACATACAGTCTTTTACTCTTGTTTGTGTGATTGTGTCTTTGTTGTTCTGGATACAAGTTCACTCCAGTCTGTTAGCCCTTCATGGAAAGGTGACCACACAGCATTATAAAAGCACATGGCCCAGGGCTCCCACAACCCAGGCTTCCTCACATGCCTCAATAACCCGAGTTCATCCTCTCCAATGACTCCTTTCTGCTAAATAAGTCTTTTTGTCTGTAAAGTAGTTGAGGTAAACAGAAATGCACATTTCATGAAGTTTTAAAAATAAATTTTAATTCTATTTTTTACCAGAAAAAGTATGTAGATGTAGTCAAACCATAAAAAGCTTCCCACATTTCCTTGAATCATTTTTTTGATCACTCTCAAGCTGTCTTTGAACTTTAGCTGTCCAATCGTCCTCTTCCTGCATTGGTCTCCTTCAGATCCTGAATTATCTCCCTTTTCCAAACCCCACTCTTATAGACCCTTCACAGCCTCTTACTAATGACTAGAGAGAAACTTTTTCCTTCAAGACCACCCTTTCACACTTTTTATCAATTATTCCTGACTAGCTTCATCATACAATTCAAAATCTCTCCCTCTTCCCCTAGGACTTGTTGCTTAATTCTGTGTCCCTAACTTCAGGCTTGAAATAAAATAATCCCAGATAATAGCCTGCATTTTATATTCAGGGATGCTCCACTGAATGGATGTTCATCAGACATTAGCAATCAACACTTATTAATCCTCTCATAGGTGTAAGAATTTCCTTTGTCAGTTCTAGTGAAGGTTATTTTAGTATAGAGGAGAGAAATAATGGCAGTAAAAAAAAATTCTAATCCAAAAAAGGTAGGGGAGGTATCACTGTTTCTTGGTCCTAAAGAATTTCCATGTCAAACTGCATTATCATGCTGTACATAGCCAGAAGTTACTAGCTAAGGTAAATCACATTCCTAACTATCTTCTTAAGGGCAAAAGATATTCAGCCAAGTAACTGTTGGAAAGCTGACTCAGCAGAGGAGGTGAGTGAGTGAAACTATGTCCTGTGCAGTATAGCTAAGTTAACATGCTCATAGCCGCTTTTTTTCCCACCTTATCCTATTTATTTTCTTCACTAATTTATCTTTTTTTTTTTTAGCTATTCCATTCCCTCTTTTATTCCATTTTGGACTCCAAGGTGGCAGGTGTTGCTGAAAGACTCAGTTGGTTCTTTTCCCAGTGTACCTGGGGGACTGACGAGGAGTGAAGGGGTTTCCAAGTTCTGCAGTCACAGAATCCCAGAACAGTTGACACTGGGAGGGACCTCTGGATGTCTGGTCCAAAGCCCTGCTCAAGCAGGGTCACCTAGGGCAGTCAGTTCGATGTCAGATTTCTAAAGACATTACAGAATTCAGTGTAATAGAATTACGTCAAAAGGCAACTGGAGGTGCAAAAAGATTTGAGGTTGATGATTAAAATATTTTAGGTTTTTTCTTTCAAAAAAGCCATGGTTTGAACTGCATCTTGTGGAAATTCCACTTTTTCTTTCTTCCTTTTCTCATGTCAGTTACTGGATTTCCCCAAATATATTTCTGAAACACAAAAGCAGAAGTGATGAGTGGGAATTTGTGAAAAATTCTGACATAAATATGAAGAAAAACATTAGTTCATTTATTTACAAAGAGACATGAGCTATTGCCTATTCCTCTGCCTATGGTTTCTCCACAGGTTTGGACTTAAACTGCTAATTTAAGTTAAAACAGAATGTCCAAAGTGTTTAACTGTAATTTAATAGAAGGTTATTGCTCCTCCATCAGTAACAGCAGATGTGGACACAGTCATCTCACCAAGCATTTTAATCTCAGATTTGTTCTTTATTCCACAGGAGTTGATTAAATTTCTGCTGAATTAAACAGACCTTATGAAACAATGTGGAGTTGATATCATTTACATGTAAATATGACAGATATGGTAATACCAGTCATGCCATGTCTTGTCTGTGGTAATTGGATATGAACACAAAAGTCTCAGCTCAGTTCCCCAGACAAAGAAAGGTATCTACTGTCACCAGGGATGCCCAAGGCTGCAGGGAATTATATTCTTAGCTTTTATTTCTTGGCCCAAAAGCACATGGTTTCCTAGCAGGATGTGTGCCACTTCTGGCAGTCCATCTTTGAAATACCATAGTGTGTCTCAGACAGAAACGGATGACAGCTTTTGGATACCTTCTATTGAAGCACACCAAAGACTATCAGAGAATGCTCCTGGGCACTGAAACTCAGCCCTCTGTACTGTTAAAATCTTGCCACAGCCCAAGGCATGGTTTTGGCTCACACCTGCTAACATTCCATATATAAAACTTGAGCATAACTCAGCAATTAGTAGTAGCCAAAAGCAATTCCAATAAGTGTTTGGATGTTACCACTGTATTTTGGTGGGTAAGAGGGTTTCACATTATGGATACATGCTGCTCTGTGCTGTTTGATCTCAGTGCCACAAAATAGTCCTTCACTCTTTTAATTCAGTTGTATAGACATTTCCAAATCCTAGTACTGCAAAACCAATCACAAATACTTTGGACAACTTTAACCCAGCAGAGTAAGCTGACACTAGACAGTGATTTGTATCATGTGGTTATGATGTTTTGATGTGGTATGAGGAGTCCTAAAGCCAGACTGACTCTATAATTGAACTACATCCAGACGAAGTTAAGAACATAGTTTTCCACCCAGTGTGGACATCCTTTTAGCATTTCAAAACAGCAACTGTGTCTGAGGTGAGAAAATTGTGCTGATTCTGGTAACCTAATATAGATACACATTTAGTGGAACCAGTATCACTGCAGTACGAAAACACTTTGATTTTGCTTGCAGTGTGCAATTTTCACTTCATGGAGATTGATTTCTTATTGCATTCAGTCAGCTAAATTACTTTTAAGTGGTTTCTTAATTAAACTGGTTACATATTTACATCATGTATCTGACACTTTAATTTTTTAAATGGAGATCGGGCCAAGTAGTCATGATAACTGGTCTATATAGGTTTAGTAAAGTCTGAAACTAGACAAAGTGACCGGTGGTTTTCCTTGTTCCTTTTTAAAGGAGGTTGGTATACACATAAAATTCACGCTATAAATGTCTTCTACTTCAGATAGGGCCTAGAGGATGCAGAATGTTTCTCTCAGCCTAGGTTCTGCCTACTCACTGAAACATTAAAAATGAGAAACATTCAAATATTTCTAAATCGCAGGATCTAGACTCAGCACAAGAAATCTGACTCTGCACCAAAAATGCAGCTGTTCATTTATACTTTTATATTCTCTATGCAAAGCACAGATAATGGCAAAAAGAATAAGAGAAATCAAACTTCAGTTTGGAGGATGTTTTGTGTAAGAGACTTTCTGCTGCTTGTTATCTGCAATGCTCTGGAAACATGAGTCAGAAAGGCAGGAAAGTGAGAAGATTCTTTTGAAAATATATAAGGAGAATGGGGTGTTCAATCTATTGCTTATTTTATTTTATGTGATCTGCAAATGTATGAAATGTATCTTCTTTGTGGTAGTAATGAACTACATATCTGACTCTGCCTCTTTTATTAATGGTAAACACTGTTTCATTCTATCCTACTTTTAAGAGCAGAGTTTCTCTGTCAGTGACCATAATAACCTGCAGCAAAGGAATGCTACCAGAACTGAGTTCCGCAGGACATCTCTATTGTTGGAAAGAAATAATTAGTAGCAGAAGAAAAAAGGATTTTAATTTTAAGAGGGTAACTGTTTGTATTAAAACACGTTAAAGATTAAGGCAAAGGCCCCTAAAATGTTGCATTTATAAGACCTATATTTTTATTAGATTCTGTTCAGTAAAATTATAAAGCACCACATCAGCTTGATCTTACAAAGTCCTTTTCCTACTCTAGTAGAGCTGGAATTTTTTATTTCTGATCCAGCTTACTCACAATGTTTGTCTCAATTCTGTAAGGTTCCTCCTTTACGTGCTTGGCACTCAGTCCAAACCAGTGTACAAAAAAAAATTAAAAATGTTACAAGATAGTTGACAGGAAGAACAGCTTTCTCCTGGAAATGGAAGATGTCCTGCTTAATTTAATTTTAAATGCAATTTTAATGGACTAAGGGGAAGAGACAACATGTGTGAAGGGGAGAGGGAAAGGAAAAGACATCCTGAGGGGAAATAACAAAAATGAGAAGCATTTCTGTTTAGCAAAAAGTGGTAAAAAGAATGATGAAGAGAAAAGGAGAAGTAAAACTACCCTATTCACATGTTAACTTGTATTAGTCTCTGCTTACCTTGTGAAAGAGACTGCCATCAGACATTCTGACATATGGAGGAAGGTAAGACACTAACATTAAAAAACCAGAACCAGATCCTCTTTAAGACAACAACATTCCTGTCCAGAAGAGAAAATCCACTCTGCTCACATCAGCAGTTGAGTCCAATTATTGATTCAAAGGGATAGTGTTCATGATGGTAAGAATTATTGAAATAATTTTACCATGATACAAGAAAGTAAATTTCTTATGTAACACAGTGCAAACAGTACAAGCCAACCCACCATAAAAACAATGAAAAAAAAAACCTACTGACCATAAACCCCCCCCCCCCCCCCCCCCCCCCCTTGTTAAACTGAATGCAGCATATTAAAACATGCTTTAAAAACATGTTTTGCTTTAAAAACAGCTCCTGGACCAAGTGAAAGGTGAGGAAGGAGAGAGATACTCATGGGTGCTCTCGCATGATTGCTAAAGGTTTAAAACACTTTGGCTTTGAACCCTTCTCTGTGAGTTATCTGAGACCCTGTGTGTCACTGTACCTTGGATACCAGGACAAAGAGGCAGAAGGTCACAAAAATGCATTGTAACCTTTTTTACAGGCGATGTGGCTGGAAATACTATCCTGTTCTGTTTTTTAAGGAAAGCTTTCTAGCCAAAATATGTTTATTGACCTAGAAAAGTTAGTTTGAAAGACTTAAAAAAAAAAAAACAAAAACCCAAAAAAACCAAACTCTATTAGATAATTGTATCTTCTCACTAATGGAAATAAAAACATATTCGCTTCTTCCCCCTTTGATCTGTATATTTCTATTTTATTTATTAAATGTACCATGTCTGTAGGTATCTTGGACTGGTATTCGAAATTCCCATCAGTAAAAGTAACTGTTTTGGGAGTATTTATTGCTTGAGTGATTTAAACTTACTTTTTTCCTAACATTCAGGTAGAAATACAGGCTGAAAGTTATGTGCTGATATCCATTTTGTATGTGTGAATCTAAATTTCATTGGCATAGTATTCTGTGGAGCAATAGCCTATTCCAAAGAGGAAAAAAAAAGAAAAAAAAAAAAAAAAAAGAGGGCTAACAGAAAACAAAGCTGTGTACAAAGGTACAGCCTCATATCTATGTTTTCACAGGACTGGATGTTCTCTTCATATGGTACTTCATATAATAAAAACTTGGGCATGTGCTTACCTTTAGGAATGAAAATATTTCTCTTCGGGTAGGAATTTTCAGCCACTCAAAGTTAAGCATGTGTTTAAATGCTCTACTGGATGAGGGCTACCACAACGTTTTTTTGAAAGCACCTTTTGTCACAGACTTAATTCTAAAGGCTTTTTCCCAGAAAAAAAGAATGCAGAAATTTGCTTTTAAAGTCAATTGGCAGTGAGTTTCCCATGGTGCATCTCTGACCTAGTGTGGCCAATCCCATAAATTTAGCTGCTTTGGTTTTTCACTTCATATTCCTGGGACTGGATGGGCTAAAAGGCAGAGTACAGAAAGTATAAATCCCACTGCTCTGTTTTATCCCACTTCTCTGTGCCATTGAATTCAAGTTAATTCTGTAATGGAAGGAAATAGAACAGGATTTGCAAGGTCTGAGCACATTTCACCATTTCAACAGTTTTTCATAGGCTTGCCATCAGCAAGTGAAAACAATTGTCAAATCATCTTGTGTACCTGCCTGACAAAAATCAGGTTCTATTAACCTCGGTATTAGGAGACATTTGAGAAAAAATGTGCAGATCTTTTTCTTACCTTGCACACTGTCACACTGCAGAAGTATTGCCAGTAAGTGTATTGCTGTTGGAGGTGATAACATTAAGCACCAGAAGGAGCCCAGTTTGAGTTTCAGGTCCCTGCCTGAGTTTGCAGTGCTGGTGGATAAAAAATTCTCTACCAGAAAATGTGGTACAGCTGTTGCTAAGGCTAAAATGGAAATCTATGAAATTAGCTCTCACTGAACACAATAATATTATAATACTGACATTGTTTACAGAGTAAGTGAGAGAAAACTCTTTTCCTGAGAATGTTCATGCAAACAGAGTGTTTGGGAAAAGAAGCATGAGCATAAGAAGCCAATTAATTTTTAAATACAAATTAATATTTGCATACCCCTTTTGTCTCAGCATTTCCACAGCTCTGAATAACACTATTCTAATGGCAAGGTTTCACATTTTTATACAGGAGTATAAAAATGTGATCTTTCCAGTACACTTGTTGCAAGAGACAAGTCCCTGGTGGATTATTTCCTGTTATATCTATTTCTGGAACCTGAAAAAAACACCCCAAAAACTGAAAAACCATTACACATCTCTTTTAGCTATGGAAGATTTGAATTTTGTCGCTACCTTTTAATGATCTGTCCTTTGGAGAAAAAGGGTTTGGAAGAGGGACATTATAAAATACAATACAAATTACAATCCCAGTTTGTTCTACAGATTGGAATGGAGGGCTCTGTTAGAAGAAACCTGTTGTCAGAGTTTACTGATCATCTGTTTTAACGTATATTGAAATTTTTTTACAGCCCCTGGCACTGAAACTCGTGCAGCCGGTGCAGGAGCAATTTCAGGTTTGAGGTGATCCATTACTCTGTTTGGAAGTAGGTAGGGAGACTAGATGAGCAGCTCTGCAGAGACTGGCAACTAATTTGTAGCACCAAAGATAGAGATTATCGTATAAAATAAACCAAAAATAAAAATACAGTAACTGACATGGAAAGAGAAAAAACAAGGAAGTGAACTGTGAGAACATGGCCATAGCTAACTCAGATTCCACTGAAGTCAACAGATTTTTTTTTTTTTAAATTTATTTTAATAAGATTTGGAATGGATGGCAGAAGGTAAACACATAGAACTCTGAAATAAGATGATAAGGAGTTATTTAATAGATAGTTGTATCTTTTAAATTAGGGTTTCTATCTAATTAATGTATCTGCTATCTACTATCTAATGTAGCTATTATGTATTAGGGCCACAAAATGATCAGAGGGCTGGAGCACCCCTCCTATGAAGAAAGGCTGAGATAGTTTGGGTTGTTCAGCCTGGAGAACAGAAAACTCCAGGGAGATCTTGTTGTGGCCTTTCAATACTTAAAGGGAGCCTATGAGAAAAATGGGGACAGACATTTTATCAGGGTCTGTAGTGACAGGACAAGGAGTAACGGTTTTAGACTAAAAGAGGGTAGATTTAGACTAGATGTAAGGAAGACATTTTTTACAATGAGGGTGGTGAAACACTGGAACAGGTTGCCCAGAGAGGTGGTAGAAGCCCCATTCCTGGAAACATTCAAGATCAGGCTGGACAGGGCTCTGAACAACCTGATCTAGTGGAAGGTGTCCTTGCTCACTGCAGGGAGGTTGGACTACACAACTTTGAAAGGTCCCTTCCAACCCAAACCATTCTATGATTCTGTGATCTAAGTGCCATAACCAATTAATGTGGTAGATTTTGGGAAGCTGGAAGTCAGGAAGGGAGCAGAAATCAGACTGCCAGACTTGCAAGTAAAGTATTTGCAGAGGTTTAATGAAAGTTTGCCTGGATGGAGCAGGAGGATCTTGGGAGATTTCACTTACCTGTATGCCAACCAAATACAGAAAGCTATGACTAAAAGTGAGCAATTTCTAGTTTTGTACCTCTTTTGCTGAATAGCATTTGATACTGAATAAGTCCTTAAGTGATTTGCCTAGCTTAAGTTAAAGTGTCTCCACCACTGGACCTTTCCACTTTTCAGGAAAGCTATTACCTGGTAAGAGAACTGACTGCTGTGTCTCTTAATGTTACCTGGAGCCTGTCCTAAAATACAAGGTAATAGTGCACAGAGAATGTAAACATAGCACTGGTCCTATTTTAACAAGATGTATCTTTGATCCGTTTAGCTCCCATGAAAGGGAAGGCAGGCCTTTAGGCAATACCTTGCAAATTCTCCTTTGACCCTTTTCCAAAGTATTTTGTCTTATCTTATGGTAACTTTTTGCCTGGGTATGAGGGACAGCTGTAATCTGCCAGAATTCACTAATCACAATATTTACTTTTGAGTTAAATTTAATGTATTTTGAAGTTATTTGCCACTAGTTACTTCCTAGGTACTATTCAGTCATCTTACATTGGTAGTGATGATGTACAGAAAAAATGACTTTCATTTTACAGAAGGATTTTCATTAAAGTATCTTTTTAAAGATGTCAGATTAGGGAATTTTTATTGACAACATTTAATCAGCTAGCATTAGTCTAAATAATGTCTACTTGTGAGTGTCTGAGTCTGTATGTACACTTCAAGCAACCTTTGTGCATCCAGTGAAGTTCCTTCCCATGCAGTCTAGATGTGCTCACATCCCTGCAAAAGAGAAGTCTGATGAAGAAGCCCTCTCAGCTGTGTTTCCAGCACTCCCTGGTCTTGTTGCTAACCCTTCTCCTTCACTGGGGAACTGAGATGACCATTTGCCCCTTCCCCTGGTAGATGTAGCAAGCCTGTTTCAGCACTCCACTCTTCCCCATGACCATGAGAGGCACTGTGCCTGTCAGAAGTGTAATATGTCTTGACATTTGTTCCTTAATATAGCTCAGCCTCACAGGTACCTGACATGTGGCTTGCTGTGCTAAATAGACCGCATTTCCTTCAAACATTTTCATTTCTGTAACTTTAAGTGTGTGATGTGCTGCCCTCAAGGAAACTTACTTCTATCACTTTGCTTCGAATTGGACTGTTGTGGTAAATGCCTTCCAGAAGAGAGGTTTCAGTGAGGGTAACGTAAAGGTATAGGTTTGTGAAAGAGATACTTTTTAAAGGATATCTCCTTAGTTAGGAGTTAGGCCTTTCAGTGGCTGCTTCAAAGCTGGGAAATATTCTCAATAATGGGGGGACAGGAATATACCATCCAGGAAAATCTGGGTGATCTGGATAGCAAGTGGGATGGATGGAGATTAGTATTATAGTAGACAGGGTCATGCACTGAGGACTGCTAAGGCTCTGGGACATCATCAGCAGTAAATAAGCAAAGGAGAGATACTCAGTGCATAAGTCAACTACACAATGGCTATAAAATAGCACTGGGAAAGAAACAAAAGCAATTATAGAATTAAAACTGGAGAAGGCTTTTCAGATAGAGGTAAGAAAATATTACTGCATTATCCAGGACCCTAGGGAGGCCTTCATCTAAATCTTGAATACAATTTTGATGAGACAAGTTCCAGCAGGATAAATTGAAATGGGAATGGGTGCAAAGAAGAGATAATTTATCAGCCAAGTGGAATACCCATTTTACAGTCAAAGTCTAAAATTACATAGCTTCATTAAACTAAATCTTACCATCAGTAGGCTAAAGTAGGTAAAACAGAATGAAGGAAAAAGAACAATTCAAGGTAAATGACAGGAGCTGGACTCGATCCTTGTGAGTCCCTTCCAACTCCCAACATTTTATGATTTTATGATTCTATGATTTTATTATAATAGTGCTGACACAAAACCTAACGAGTATACATTTGCAAGAATTCCTTGCAGTGGAGTGAAGAAGTAGCTGATCTGATACTGACGGTGCCACACATCAAACAAGCAAGTCACCAGCTTAAACCAAAAAACCCGAATGTCTCTCCACAACACATCTACAGGTTAGTGGAGTTCCTTCCCATAGGATGTTGTGAATAAAACAGTTTTCAGGAGTTCAAGAATTGGTCAAATTGATGCATGGAAGGAAAAAACCCAGTGAGGTTTATTAAATCCAAAAACATGGCTTCCAGCTGAGGAAATCCCTAAGATGGGAACAAGCTAGGAAGTTCTTGAGCTCAGAAGCTGTGATCGTTTGTGGTGGTTGCTGCCACATGCTTACCCCATTTTTATTCACTTCCATGAGCATTCATTGTTGATCACAGTTAAAGGCAGTACACACAGACAGGTTAGATAGCTTTAATATGAGTTTGAATGGCCAATCTACATATCTTCAGACAAGCTAACTCAGTTCTTGAGAGTGCTTTAACCATGTGCCAAAAGCTCCGTGTAGGCTAATTCACCTGTTTGCTTGGCAAAATATATGGAAGGCACACAGGTCACAACAGGAAAATATGAGGCATTAATCCCAATAAAATGTTTTTGATACATTTTCCCATAAAATAAAAACTAAACAAAGAAACAACGATCTAAAAAAAAACCACCAAAAAACCCCCCCAAAAAGAAAACACCACCACAAAAACTCCCTAAAACCCCAACATTTTTGTTTCTACTAAATATGAGTGCATGGGATTTTTTGGCATGAGAAGCTTCTTTCCACCCTGTAGAAAACAGAAATCTCCATCAACAAATTAGACTGACTTCAGAGTGGTAGGACAGGCCGTTTTAAAAGGTATGATAAGTATTGTAGAAAGCAGCAGGCTTTGTCATTTGAGAAAGTGTCATTCAGCACAGTTCATTACACAAAAAGGTAACAAAAGCATCTATGCTTGGCTTACTATTTATTGGTTATGGATGTTTCGCTGCTCAGTGCAAGGACACATTCCACTGTATGTTTTGAAGAGAGGAAAATTCTGATTGCTTTTCTGCTCTCTGCTGCCTCAGCCTCTGTCTGCTCTCATCAGGTTTTGTCTTTCTATTTCTTCTCAGAGAGTCCTGACCTTCACATTTTTGTGTGTTAATTTTTCTATAAACCAACACTGATCATGACTTGCTTACAACTGCAGTAATATTTCTGGAGTGAGGAGACCAACACTTTGCGGAGTCAAGTCCAAGTAAAGTAGCACCATATCTTAATGCAGCAGTATCTTCCCTCCTCCCCTCCCCGCACTGGTTCTTTTTTTTTTTTTTTTCTTTCTGTGTTTTTCAAATAATAATGTTCTGCATATTTAGCTGACGGTTACTATTTATAGACCAAAGATCATCACTGAACTGCCCATGGTCAAGCCCAAAACCATTTTATGACTTAAGGCAAGGATGTGAAATTCTTTGGCTGTAGATCTTTGGTCTGTGAGACCTGGGAGCATGCCAGCTGCACCCTGACTGCTTGTCAGGACCTGTGTCCTCCACCAGGAGGAAACCTGGGAGTCATGGACCCAGGTCTGAGGCTGGGAGGAGAGGTCATCTCTGGCAGCACCTCCACCCTGCACCTCCACACAGTCCATGAGGTGGCCAAGCAGAACAAGGGGCTTCAGCCCTGGCATCACCAAGTCTCATCTTCCCTTCTGCTGAAGGGTAACACCTACCTGGACAGAAACTATCTCTTGAATCTTCCTGTTCAGATAATTTTGCAAAGTTGGGAGAGAGGGAATAAGAAAGGAAAATGGGAACAGAAGGATACAGGTGTTTGCGGCAGAGCTGACTGAGGACAGTACCTGTCATAGGAAATCTCAGTCCCAATGGATTACATAAGGCTTACTGCAGAATTTGTCATCCACTGTAACTGTAAATGTCGTTACTTACATATGTTCCTCATATTCCTACCAAAAAAGACAGAAAAGGAATTATAAGATAAATTTGAAAGCATATATTAACAATTTTGTTATATTGCTTTGATTTTGACAATTGTGTTTGTTTGATTCTTTCCAATTACTTTTCTTTGGAGATTTTTTTGTCAGTAAATTCTCTGTAAAATAACAGAAGTTCTTCAGACATGACATCTATTTCATCAAGCTACTATGCTTACTGACTATGCTGACAATGACTTAGTATCTTGAGAGGATAAAAACTCTTTTATTTGAAAATTTCGAGATGCCATACTTCTTCTTAATTTAATTATACTGCAGATATGTTTGTTGACTAACAATTGCTTAAAATTATAACTCATAAAATGATGATATTTGTTCTTTCAATACATATTTTTAATAAACATGTCCAGATGTCTGTGTACATATAAACATGTCCAGATTTCAGTAAACATATCAGCCTTCATTTAAAGATGCTTCCTACTCCTGGGTTCTCTATTAAAAATAATTTTCTTCTTTTATATTACATTTCTCATTACAATTACTTTTGAATAATTGTAATACAGGGAGGTCCCATGTTGTCTGACCTGCAAATCACAAAGGGGAAAAGCTTGTGGATTTTTTTCTCCATTTTTTCAACATTTACAGTGATTACCTCTCATATAGAGTGTCACATATTCTCTCTGGAGAGCAATATAAGATGGTGCATTTTTTATATTATTTGGAAAATCATCTATGATTAGGCTCATATACAATTAACATTTATTTTTACTTATGTTAAGAAATTGTGTAAGGGGTTCTTAAATAATAAAATATTCAGAAAAGTCAAGTGATTTTTCTGGGACTACTCCAAACTTGTTTCACCTGTGAAAAACAAATCTTAAACCCCAGCATTTGTTTGTTTTACGTCTATTAATTTCTTCCTCTACTGTTATTTTTTATTGACAGGAGTTAACAACATTGGCTCAGAGAACAGATACTGAAATTGCATAGAAGTATGAAAAAAACCTATTAGAATTAAAAAATAAGTTTCCTTATTCTATCCCTAGTCTCTGATCCCTCTTCCTTTAGCCTCCTGTGTCTCAGGATATATTCATTTTTGGAACAGTTAGCTACCATATCAGATTCTCATTCAAAATGTAAGAGCTTTCAAACAAAGTAAGTTCCATCTTCAGACACCAGCAGTAAAAAGCATCAGGATAGCAGAGCCAAAAAAGAGATGTGCAGCAGCACAAATCCAAGTCACAGCTTTTTGAGAAAAACTCCTTGATTCTTCTCTCCTGCTTCCAATCTGAGCACTGCAGCTGTATTGTGCCTTGCACTGCGGATGTGTGACACAGTGCAAAGGTTGACACAATACTGGGAAAGCAGAAGAAAAGTGAATGAGACTGTAAAACTCCCTCTTTTGGCTCAGTGGGGAGTCTTCAGAGTTTACTTCTGCAAAGAGGAACTCGTTCTGAGTTTTCCTTAAACAAAGCGACACAGTAAGAGGAGCAAAACTGCCTCCTCTCCTTTTGTTTGTGTCTTTTTTTACTTTAACCACTCTGTTAGCATGAATATTGTACAGTTTCTCATCCCATGAATATAAACAAAGCTGGTATTCTCCTTACTTCCTACAGGATTTCTAGCAGTTCTCTAATATTTTTCTATTAATGATTGCATCTCTCAGTCCATTATTCAACTGCTCCTACAAAACACATGTGCACACAAGCACACATATGCTTGCAGTAGATAATTTATCTGCTGCAAATCAGAGAAGTAATTAAAAGCTTCAGGAATCTCAGTTATTCTGTCCAGATAGCTGTAGGCACATTCATAATTTGCACCTACACCCTTTTATGTCAATGACATTTTATTTCACCATCCCATTTCTAGTATCTACAGTCCTAAATTGACCTCCTATTTATCTTTAGTCCCTGTTAACAGAGATTAGAGATCTTTTGTGTCCTGAGAGACACATATAGCAGTCTCAAAGGACATCTATATCAGTAGGTCTTTTTATTAGTGTTTCTTTTTGTTAGTCTTCTAAAATATCATGTGCAATTATAAAACTTAATCTCTTATATCTTGAAAAAAATATGTTTAGCTTGGAAAAAATATACTGAAAACACTGTATGAATGGTCATAAGTCTAATTCTTCAATGCAAGTAGATACACATGTTACTTTTAAACTCCCTACCCCAGTTTATGTTTTACTGAGCCTTGTTGATTCAGACAAGTGAAAGAATCAACTGATCACTACAGAAGATGTTGATCTGTTGACTCATTCAGTATTAGCCATGATACTAGCCCTAAAAGCATGGTGAGAAGTAGCTTAGGACACCCAAAGGCTTACGCTGTTTTCCTCAGAGGGCAAGGAAGCCATTATGTGTCTACCATAGATCATTACTTGTCCTCAAACATTACTTCATTAGCTACCCACAGTGTAGCTGCCAAAATCACCACAAGTTGGAAGTCACCCAGACAGCAATGATGCTAACAGAAATGAATGAAATTATAATAACCAGTTTATCTGATAGTGGTCCAAACAGATTATATTGCTGTTAAAAAACAAATAAAAATTGTCAGGAACCAGATGCATGCACCAGTTCTTGTGTAAAGCCGAGTCAAATCAATGTAAAAGTCCCCTATATATGCCCTGACATTTTGTCAGCCTTATAACTAGGTGGATTACACCATTATCATTGTCCTCCCTTCTCCTTCCTGTTTTTCCACTCTTTCTTTTATTCTTGCCTCATATTGTAAGCTGATGTTTTTTGAGACAGGACTGTAATCTCAGTTCTAGTAAGTCTATCTGGTGTTACCATAACAGAAATGATAAGCTTTTATGGGATCAGAGCTACTCCTCAGACTTGTTACACTGATTCACTTTGGGCACTCATTAGAAAGGAAAGATCAAGTAGAAGTCAATGCGATACAGACATTTGTCGACCTCCTTGTCTGTACAGACATTGTTGCAGGGATAGCTCTGCTAGGAACTTATATTGCAGGTCTACTCTTTTTGCTGTATCTCTTCATGCTTATGGGAACTCAGATGGCAAGTGAACTACTTTTCTAGTCAAATTAAAAAGTTTATCACAGTTATCATTCAAACCAAACTGTCATCTTCTTGTTAGCATTTACCATCACACATTACAGGTTACATAAGAAATAAGCCAAACCGAGAGAATTAAAGCAGCTCCATAGAAAGAAAAGTAAAGTTAGGATTTATAATTTATATTATTTATAAGCAGTAACAATGATTTTGACTTGCAAACAGCCAAGATTTCACTTAAAACAGCCCACAGATGTGACAGACTGCTTACAGAAAAAGGAAGACATCCTAGTTTACGAGAGAAGGTTGTGGGAAGGAAAAGCAGATATTGGAAAAGAGGTAAAAGAAGTCGGCTTTCTTGCAGATGATGCTTATTCATGTGTTCAGTTTTAAGCATATTTCTAGCTCCATGAAGCATCTCAAGACTCTCCACATGCTTACAGTTACACACACATTCTCTCAAGCACTTGTCTGGCTCAGAGTGCTAATGGTGAGAAGCAGAGGATCTCCTCACGTTGCTGCTGAAGTACCACTGGAAGATATTGGGTAAAGCAGGAACCACTTTGACAAATTTCCTCATCAATAAAATTTTTGATCTCACCAAAGTATTACTCAGATTGTTTCTCTTTATCTGCAAATAAAACTGACTATGGATTCTGTGTGGGTACAAAAGATGTAGAAGTAGAGGGATAAGCAATGGCCTTGATTGTCTGTACTGTTTAATTGTCAGTATGCTCCCCAGCAGTTTTAATCTGTATCAAGCAGCACTCCCACAGGCAGTGCTCAGGAATGATCAGAAGACAGACCTAAGTGTGTTCCCTATGGACAGTGGGATGTGGCGGGGAGAGAGAGCATAATCTGAGTAGGACAACAATGCCATGCCATCAACCCTATGGGCCTACAGACAGTCCTCTGATCTCTTTGTTTACTAGTACTTTTGCAGACAAAGCATACTCTGAGGGTGTAGGTTTTTGTGTGAGCTAACCTTCAGGGCATTTGAAGAGATTACCTGTCCACCAGAGCAGCTGGGGCACAGTAAAGCCAAAACCCTTGTCAAGGAGCTGGCTCTACTGTCACCCTTGTTGCTTCACTCCCAGCCTGCCCGTCACTCTCAATTCCCCTTTTCCACTCTGCAACTGGGCAGGAGAATAATTTGGCTGGAACTAGAGAGCACAGATGGTACCAGGGTACTGTCTCCAAACATACCAGCTGCCGTAAACCTTGGAGTTTTTGTCAATGTCTCCAAAACAGCTCTGTTAACAGTTTGTGCAGTGGAAAGGGAAAGAAACATGAGAGACACTGAGTTCTCAAGCTGTTAATATTAAGTCAGTGTAAATTTTTTCCCTTCTTTTTTTAAAGAAAATATGCATTCAGTAGATTTCCAAGTTCTCAACAGCTTTCTTCTGAGCTACAGCTGCACATTAAACTGAGCTTACTGAAAGGTAACCTTAGAATAAAAGAGAATTGGCATTTATCTTGGTTTAAAAATGGGTGGAATGATTCACCAGGAAGGAAAATATGTGGCAACAAGTGAGGTCTTTCTAAGACATCTGGGGTTTTGTAAACAATGAGATAAAGTAATCAGAAAGCAAAGACAAAGCTTTTCCCAGCTTTGAAAGCCCATTTATTCCACTGGGTATGGGTCCTGCTCCCTCCCCTATTCCTTGTATCCTCTCTGTTTCTGAGGGACAAGAGTTTATACAACAATCAGAGTTCAGTCTGAGAAAAATAAAAAAATCATGTTGTCCAAAATCGATACTCTCTCAAAAATAGAACAAATAAAAAGCCGCTACATTTTGTTATTAAGTCAATTAAGTAAAAAAGTCTTTGTATTTTTCACAGTTAACACACATAATAAGTATATAATAAAAGATCAAGTTAAGAGTTGTAGGCATCTTAAGGCAAGAAAGCTTTAGTTTTTTTCTGATAATGTCCATAATTTTGCTCTTGTCTGCATTCCTGAGGTATATAATGAGTCCTGGATCCAAAAGATTTTTCCTAATCTACTGTTATTACAAGTAGGTTATGAAATCTCATATGGAAAGTAAAGAATGTGTGATATGCATAGTTTACTACTACTACATGCGTATCTTAACAGCTAAGTATATTTCCTGGTGTATACAATTAAAAAGTAACTTTACTGTGACAGAAAAAAACACAGTAAAACTCATTCTTCAACCTGGTTATGAGCATACTATGCTTTCTCTCTGTTAAAATGTAAAAAAATAGGAAAAAGTAGTATTTTAATATCTAATCTTTGTCATACTTGAATAGCAGAAATATTACTTTCCTTTCCTCTACTAATGATGAATCATTCACCCATTTCATGTGAGTATGCAAAATCCCAGGAAATTTATTATGTTCTTCTTTGTAATAATTGATTTGACAATCTATTTAAATACAAAGTACTTTATCTATCTATCCATGCATACATGCATCCATCTGTCCATTATGCTTTATTTCTTTTGTGCTTCTTAGTTGCTGTATGTTGTGTTGCTTCCAAAATCACGGAAGATGCAAAAGGAAAAATGTGTTTTGTGTATAAAATGTCACCAGTAAAGTCTTCTACTAGAATTTCATTTCAAGTGTATATCTAAGAATCCTCAAAACTCAGTCAGAAGTTCATAGGCATTACAGTCCTTGTTATTGATAAGTCTTGGGGTCAGATTCAGCTAATGCTAAGGGATCTTTCCTGTGTAATTTCATTTAGGTTCCTGCTCCGGCAGGGGGATTGGACTAGATGATCTTTCGAGGTCCCTTCCAATCCCCATCATTCTGTGATTCTGTGATCTTACTCCTGGGAGTGAGCTTCTTAAGTCATTTGTCCTCCTTCCCCATCTAACAGGTAGTTTCATGAGCAAATGTTGCATTATCTAGCTCTAAGTTGCACCAAGACAATGTTGAAATGATATGATGCATTCAGGCCTTCTAAATCACAGTGTTAACATGCTAAATTCACTGATCAGCCCAAAACTGGTGTAGAATATACAGAAAGCTGGCAGTTTGACTGAAAGGCAACTGGTAAAAACTGAATGGATATAGAAATTTTGGCCTCAGTTACTTGATTTCCTGAGGATCTTTTATGTGTATAATACTGCCACTCTGTCCCAGAAGTCAAACAATTTTTAAACCTCATTTGAGGAGAACCGTAGGAGTGGATAAAATGGAATTAAAAGCATTGTTCAGACAGCTTCGGCTAACGTCTGGAAAGCCGTTAAAAATACCTGTTTCCTGGAACCAATGGCTCTTTTGTTTGGTAGATGCTCTAACACAGCAATATAAATACTTACATTACCCTTTGGGTAAGTATTACCAAGAAAGTGAAATTCAAATGGAAGGAGGTGTGTGCTCTCTGAAATAGGTATCCTTGTCTGTGGTGATCTGCCAGTCTAAGTCACGACTCTTATAATGGAAATTGGAAAATTAACAAAAACCTTCTAGATGCACAAATACATTCCATGGGTATTTATCTATTTATATTTAAAAAGACTCAAAATTTACACGTACTTCTACGTGATGATCTGAGGATGTGTGTTAGAAAATAACACAAAGTGCAATAAATTTAAATTAAATGGCAATTGCTTTTTTCATTTACATGCCTCTACACTCCCTGGAGCTAAATAACTGAAGAACAAAACACAAAACACCAAAAAACCCAAAAGAAGACAGGACAGTAATTGTAAAATGTGTTTTAGAGGTTTTTCTTTATTACACAGAAATTAGAAGCACAGTACATCCCTCTAGAAACTCTTCTTAAGACACTTCTAGTATTATTTCCCAATCCAAGATCTATGGCTAAAATTCTACACGCCAGAGGATTTCCCTGTCTTGTGGTTTATCCGACTAGGTATTCTAGCAGTCTGTGATGGATATGCACCAACCACAAGGATGAGTCAAACAAAGGAAATTAATTCATCATTAACTAAGATTAATTCACTTGAGACATCTTAGCAATCAAGACGGGTTAAAAAATGTCATTGTTGCCAAAGAGGAAATATGCAGAAGCAGGCATGGGAATAATGCCTATATTTTACTGGCTCTAGAAACCTATTATGGAAGAGCTAAACTTCAGTCCTAAGCATTTCAGATGCAGTCAGTTGGGAATGACAATGAAAGTATAAACCATTCCTCATTATTGAAGGGTAAAATCCAAACAGAATTAATACCTGGAAATCCCACAACTTTTTAACAGCTATTTCTCTTTTTGTTTTGAAATACATTTTGTACAGTTGATATAGAATGGAACAGCCAAGACAGCTAGGCCTTAAAAGCATTCATTAGTGTGTCATGAAGATGAAGTTCAGCTTTAGTCTCTAGCATTAAGCCACACCATACTCAGCTTTTTGTTCACAAAAGCCACAAGGTGTGCATCACTCCTTGTGTCCTGCAACATTTTAAAGAATTGTACTCCCTGAAGTGTTACAACATACAAATCTCCTCAGGATCGCAGCTATTCTAAGAACAGGACTCCTCACTACCTCCACCCACAGGAAGAGGTTGTAATTTTGGCATTTGCTTTGCCCAAAATTGCAGCAAACTTTGAAATTTTTAAGGGGGGAAGGGGGGGGAGAGACCTCTTACACTGACTGAATGATGGTATATCTGAGAACTACAGTAGAAGGTGACTGAATAGAAGATGCATGATAACAAAATGCTTTTATTGCAATGGTAATGTTAAGTCTCAAAATATTATTCCTACAGAGCTTTATCCACTAAATGCATCTTCCTGCTGCAATATGCTCATAGTTAATTATTCCAAATAAAAAAGTCCTCTCACACAATTCATTACGCAGTCATCATCCTGAGCTACCACATGTTTTCCTCCTTTCATGTAAAAGCAAGGCAGAAAAGGGGTGGAAAGTAATAATGTTCTTGTGTCTGGACTGACATCTGTCAAAAATTGTGAGGTTGGAGGAAAATAGGATTGTGTCAGATAAAATGTTCACAAAAAATAAAAATAGAGCCTGATTACACTCCCTTGTTCCCCTTTCTGTCATCCTTTCTGTATTTTCAAATTTAATTTGAAAAAAATGCTGTATTTTGTATCTTACAACAGCTAGAAGAAAACATCCATAGCATACCTGAAACTATTCACATGAATGTAAAGGAATAGTATAGTCCATGCTTCTTGAACATTTTCTGAGGCCCAGTTGCATCTACCTGGGGGAAAAAAAAAAAAAAAAAAAAAAAAAAAAAAAAAAAAAAAAAAAAAAAAAAAAAGAGAAAAAAGGGAGAAAGAGACAGAGGTATTTAGACCCTTTTGATTTTGTTTGTAGGCTGACTTAACACTTTTACTAGGCAAAACCAGTTATGCTGATTGCAAAGCAGAAATTATTTCTTATCTTGCTTCAGTGAAAAAGGATTGTGTTAGCAAATACATGCTTTCTGTATTTTTGAATGCTGTGGCACCATGAGATGGTAAATCAAGTATGAACACACACAGCAGTTTTTTAAGGCATCTGCAAAACTAGCATCAAGTACAAAACTGCATGGCTGCATAGAACAGAGCATTAGACTAGTAGAAACTCACTCTGCCACTTCAAATTGGTTCAGACAACCCTGAATAGGTAATTTTGTCCTAGCAGGCCTGATGTTGCCTCAGGTATTGTCTGTCTGTACTGTTCTAGCTGTATGCTGGGTCAGAAATGTTCTGCTCTCCTGCAGCCAGTATAAACCATCCTAAAAAAATAAAGCCATCATACATATCACATTATCCAGTTAACTTTGCAGGGTTGGGATCATGCTTCCATGCCTGATCTCACAGGGGCCGCTCAGACGGCAGACCTAAGAGGGCCAAGGAATTCTGAGGAACAGAGACAGAACTGACGGGTAACAAGTTGTTTTCTTGTTTCTCTGAAGTGCTCTAAAATCCATCTGCTTCTTTGTATTTTGTGGAATTTGATGTGCTTGCTAAGACAAGGCTCTGACTTAGGAGTCACAGTCATGGTTTGCAATAGCTGTGAAGCCTCCCATCCCCACTTGTCAGCCTCTCCCTTCCTCATGCATGTCCCCCTCACCACAGGGAGGGTTCAGGCCCTTGTGAGCAACAGCAGCACACAGAGGTATGTTTATCGTTCATCAATAAGGGGATACTACAAGATCAGCTAAGCTAGATTTGCAGTCAGAGGGAGGCCTGTAGAAGTGACAAACAAATATGCGAAGTTTCATAGCTTTATAGTTGTCTCATTTTAATCTGCTCAAGTTTATGGATCAGATCTTTTATTGATTCAAATCCATGGTTGTTTCAGTTAGGGATTTCCAGCACATGTCCTCCAGAAAATATTAAATCGAAGTTGAAAAGAGCCTTCTTTAAAGATGACCATTTTTAACAAACTTTTATATTTTTTTTTCTCAATTAGTTCCACAGTGTTTCAAGTCCTACACATTCATTCCAGCTGGTTCCTAGCATTCACTAACCCTTTACAAAAATAATATAGCATAAGGCTTATGAGGAAGAATGCAGGACTGCAGATGGACAATCAGTAAAGTCAGTACCTGAGGAATATACCTCAAGGTCAATAATTAGAAGATTTCCATGACTTATGAATCTCTGATGTCCTATCTTTAGTGCTGATATCAGATGAGACAGGAATGGGAGGAGAGGCTACCTCTATGTAGCAGTGTAGCTGGTGACCCTTTCTGTTCCTCTTTTTTGCTTTCTAAACCTTAACTCTGCTCTTGGATTTGAGCCCCCTGGGATAGTCTTTCTCTCTTCCTTCAACGAGACACTGTCAACATTTTATTAATCAAAGGAACAACTTCAGACCTTTGAAAACAATGAAAATACTAAAGTTAAGGTGAAGGTCATCCCTATGTATAATGGAGGAGATGGAGATTGAAGTGCAAGAGGAGGCACAAGAGCTACCTTGGCAACCCAGGAGTACGTCAAGGCAGAGAAGTGACTCTGGGTTACGCAATAGGAGTAGACTTCGTCAAGAGGGGATACTATGGGTGTAGGGCTTAGTCTGAAACACACAAAACTGTGCAGAGCTCCTGCAGTTGCTTACAGTATGATGTACATAACAGGCGAGACAGCAAAGAGCAACTTTTATATACAGTGACTCAATGGGATGAGAATGGAGGTGAAGAGGAAGAAGTGTCAATACAAGGTATATGCTGAGGAGATGTGAAATTTAAAGGTACAAATACAGAGTGAAATGCTCCCTTTCTCAAAAGTGTTAAGCTACTGTAGCCAACCACAGTATAACAGTAGGTTTGGGACAGAGAATGTCTCAATTTCTTGTCCACCCTGTAAGCCATCACACAGTTCAAACACTTTGAAAAACAACCAGAAAATGTCCTCTATTAGATCACTACACATAGAACAGGATATGATAATTTCATCCATTAGAAGCACTCACTTTCAAGTAATAGCAAAATTAACAACAAAACCAAAACTAATAACAAGACTTTAAAGTATATTCTTTGCCTTCTCTTCTTACAGTGATTTCTGTATGCTCACAGCACACCTATCTCCACTCTGCCTGCAAACTACACCTAACAGATGGTCCTTATGCCAGACCAAAAGTTAAACCTGCAGCTTAATCCCTGGAAACAGTCTTGAGACACTACAGCTCAGTGCTGACTGATGTAGTTCTTAGAAAGGAAAAAACACAAAGGCAGAAACACAAATATATCCACAACCAAAATAAAGAGACAGCATCCAGTGAACTGCAAAGCCTTTATGCTAAAGGTTTTTTTTCCTCATTCTTCTTTAGTCCCATTGCCACTAGCACATAATCATAGAATCATAGAATGGTTAGTGTTGGAAGGGACCTTAAAGATCATCTAGTTCCAACCCCTCTGCCATGAGCAGGGACACCTTCCACTAGATCAGGTTGCTCAAAGCCTTTTCCAACCTGGCCTTGAACACTTCCAGGGAGGGGGCATCCACTACTTCTCTGGGCAACATGAGAAATAATGTAATCTCTTGCTGTCCTTCCATTTGCTTAATGTTATACTAGCAAATTACACCCATCTTCACCTTGCTGTTGACAGTCCTGATGGCAAAAAAGCACATCACAGCTTTAAAATGAGGCTTGCTGGAGAGACACGCACTTCATTGCTTCCAAATACAAACCTCTCTTCATGAAGG
The DNA here is from genome assembly GCF_000700745.2 of Antrostomus carolinensis. Classification (NCBI taxonomy): domain Eukaryota; kingdom Metazoa; phylum Chordata; class Aves; order Caprimulgiformes; family Caprimulgidae; genus Antrostomus; species Antrostomus carolinensis. Next base: position 54,498 of record NW_010314605.1, on the reverse strand, counting down.
CATCAGGCAGATGGACATGTCTTACCCAGATGACCTGGTTTACAACCAGAGCTCTAGCAGTATACTACAACTAACCTGCTCTCCACAGCTACCCAGAAGACAGGTAATGTAGCCTGAGTGCTTGCAGATGCTTTGCTGGCTAGGAGCAGGTAGGCAAGATTAAAATTATTTGGATGGGTCCCTAATGATGTTATTCTTTCTTTGTCCTTCAGTGAATGCTGGATTGAATACACAGGCATTTTCAAATTTAAAAATGAATTTGTTACCTATTGTAAGATTATTTTCACAGTGTGGAGCCATGCTGATTTGCTTTGGTTGACAGTTTAAAGCTGAGGTGTATTAAGATGAGACAAAACAATAAGAAAATCTTGAGAATATTAAAGGCTGAAAAAAAGATGAAGCATTAGCTGAGGTATTTTTAGACTTTAAGCTCTCCAGGGCAGTGATTGTCTGCTGTTGAGTATTGTACAAAGCTGAGCATATTGTTAGCTCTAAACAAGCACAACATCTCAACCACTGAATCTCTTCATGCTCGATAAAAAAGGAAAACACTGATACAAATAAATAAGAAGGCAGAAATGCTTTATTCAGAGAGAACATCTGTAAATCAAATTATGCAAAATGATTCCCTTTCTAAAATCTGGAATAAACAGGCAGCTTGACCATGTATTTCCACAACAATCACTTTGTCGTATGTACTGTCTGCTTACTGCAGACCAAAGCAAGCTTCCAGGAAATGACTGCCAAAGTATACGAGTTAACAATTATAATTCCAAAGACAAAGATTTCCTAATGTTTCTGACTCAAATCAAGCTACATTAAATTACATCAACTAGAGAATACTGTAATTGACACAAAAAAAATATCAGTTCAAATTTATTTTGAAAAGGCAAAGAATTCCTAATCAAGAGCATGATTTTTCATTCCTTTGCACCCCTGGGTATCAGAATTGTGAAAACTGGGCAGCATGTAAGATAGTACAATTATACACCATCATTCTCCACTCATTTACATTAAAATTCCATTTTTCATTTACCATATGCAAATATAAATAATTTCACAAGATGTAATCATGCTCCTGGTATTTTCTAAGATAATAATAGTCCATTCAATAGTAGTTTAAAACCCCAGGCATTGCAAAACCCAAATAGGATAACAGAATGTATTGTTCAAACTAAGAAAACAAAGGAAGTTAATCAAGGTCCTTACTTGACTACAGCTGTCTTCAGACTTAAGCCTTGAGAGGTATTTCTTAACCAATGACTAATGAGTAGACACCTGAAAAAAAAGACTGGCAAATTGTAATTTGTTTGCTTAAACAGCGCAATAGTGACTGTATAAAAAGTTATTACCACAGAATTTATGCAGAAAAGCCAAGTCAACAAGAGAGCAAAGCAGCTTCTCTCTTTCATCCCTGCAGACAAGCTAAAATATAACTACATAAGTATAGGTCAAAGGAAAAGCATTCAGGTCTACTACAAGATAAAAAAATTAGAGAATTTGAGTTCTAAAGGAATGTGAAATAAATATTTATGGTTTCAGTATTTAAAAAAAAAAAATATTCTAATGAAAAATTAAGGAAAGGAAAAATCCACATCTATGACATACAGGATTCACAGGACAAATATGGGGATCATCAGACAACAGAAGTATTCCCTGAATATGAGAAGGTGCTAGAAGTAACTCAGAGGGCTTATTGGTTTTATTCCGATCATCACACATCTTGTGGAGAAGAAAGAGAATTGCCCATTTCTGTGTTCTAACACATTTATTTGTGAAGAAAAAACACCCCATCAAGTTCGTTTGAAGATTCTGGTTTGCTGTGGGGAAGAAAATAGGTGAAGCAGGTGATTCCTCCACTCTCTTCAGCTGTCACTTAGACAGTGTCCATTTCAGACTTTATTACATACATGTGTGCACATACACAAACAAATTCCCTTTGGACAGACATCTCAAGGAGATGCATTAGCTGCAAAAAAAACCCAAAAACCAAACTATACCAGTTTCATCTTTGTTGCTACTGAGCACAGTGAGGAGGAGAAACTCTGAGCTGGAGAGTACTTTGGAGCCTGAGTGGGCTTGTCCATGGTAGCAGAGGACACAGCCTCCCCCACTCTATGAATGGGTTGGGGGTCATTGCACTGCTTTTCGTGAGAGAGAGCAAGTAGCATTGCAGCGGTGCTCAGCATGGATAAACAATTACTTCTAGTACTGCTGATTAGAGGCAATCCTATCTCAGGCAGAAGCAATCAGTATTCTATTTGCTATCAGAAGAGGTATTTAAAAAAAAAAAAAAAAAAAAAAAAGACAAAACAAAAAAAGCTGTATTGGAAGCCAGGGCGGAAACTCAAGCAACTTGTGTGGCCACAGATGCTTCTCGCATTCACCACTGCTTGTGTATAAGTAACAGTACCTAATGAAAAGGATCTACCAAGACAGTCTGTGAAAGAGGGAAAGTGGTGTTGTGGACTGTGCAACAAAAATTCCCTTTTCCTGAAATTTTTCATGGGAGCTAATGCTTTTAGATCACAGTTTGCCACTTAATTCTTTGGAGGTTACATTTTCAAGCTTCTCCTCCTCTATGTTGGTGCATCCCTTGGAGAGAATGCAGAGAAAAGCTGGTAAAATAAAATCTCAGAACCTGTAGCTTAGTGTTGCCAGGATTCTTCGCTTCTGTGTGCCTGAGTCTTCCTTAAGTGAAAAAAACTGAAAAGCAACCCTTAAAAGTCGACCAGTGGAGCAAACTTGGGCCTTATGAAGAAAACTCAAAAGAACAGGTGACAAAGAACAGTTATATTCTTCAGTAGTTATACATAAAAATAAGAAGCAAGAAGAATTATCTAGAGGAAACTGAAGAGGTTGAATTGATGTGATGGAGTAGAAAGGAACAATAAGAAATGGCGGCTGAAACAGATGACTGCAAAACAGCCTCTGCATCTCTAACTTCTCTGTTACTATATCAATTTTTATTTTAAGATATTAGAAATGTGTAGGTGAGTGGTAGATTAAAATCAGATGGGAGGTTAAAAAATGTTTAACACCCATGTTCTTTCTTCCCTACTACTTGTGTTTAGATGTGACTGAGCTGTTAATTACTTGCATTGCTGCTTTGGCAGGTGAAACAAAGAGAACAATAAACTTGAAGCATCTCCAAATTCTTCTGTTTTGAATTTGATCATTTGCTAGAGTAAAAAGCCTTTGCCATGAGGCCCAGGTATAGTTTTGTTAAGGATGTCACAGTTTGGTTTGTCTGATTTCGAAACATAAATTGATATGGGTTGCAAGGGGCCTTAAAGATCACCTAGTTCCAACACCCCTGCCACGGGGAGTGAACACTTTCCACTAGACCAGGTTACTCAAAGCCTCATCTGACTTTGCCTTGAACACTTCCAGGGAGGGGGCATTCACAATTTAGCATTGTACACTGTAAAATTTCTTCTAGAGGTCTTATTACACTTGTCAGTAACAAAATAAATGCATAAGAGTAGTGTTGCATCAAAGCTACAGAGTATTTAAAATTCATCCATTAAGTTGAAGTAGATTTTACTTTAAGGCTCTCTGTCAAACAGTGTGATCCTATGTAAATACTGCCTGCTGCCAGAAAGGATGGTCCCATGTTCCCCCAGGTTGCCTATTCCCACCACTATCAACTGTACCAGAACTAGTGTTTGTAGGGTGAGTCAGATCGCCAGATGCAGCTGAACAAATACTCATGCCTACCCTAAGAAGGAAGGAGAACATGCAACTGGGGGTGGCAGGCCATACTTATGTCAGATTAAAGTAACTAGTACCACAGGCTAAAACATGTGCAGGATATTGCTCTCAGCCTGCAAGCAGAAATCACAAACAATAGAAACCTCAGCTGAGAGCACTGTGTGACCTTTCAAGTTAGCATGCGGGCAATAAAGTGTTTTGCAATGTGACCATCTGTTTTTTAGTAGATAACTGGAAATTCAATTTATCATTCCCAAATTCCTTGACTTATTAAGCACCAAATAAGAAGTGATTACTTACCCGTTCTAAAATCATAAAGTATACACCTCACTATACAGTAATGTCCCTTGCTTTTTGCGTGTAGCTAGGCACTTCCACTGATAGCAAAAGAACATCCCAGCTGCTACTTGCATTCCTGAACACCTAACCCAGCTAACAAGGAAGCACAGTAGATCAAAGGCCCCTATATCAACTTCCTTCGCCTTTCTTTTTCTTTCCTTTAGTTTTTGATCCATGGCAAGATATGAAGGCCACTGATGATCCAAGCCGAGAGATCCATTTCTGTGTTTAAGTTCTTACTTACAGCTGTTGATCTTTTGTGATGCTGAAATCCTAAAAATACTATTAATATTGTAATTTCTGTTTACCAAAACGGAAAATTAAGCTTTTTACATATATGCTGAAGTGTTGGGGTGTTTTATTTAATGGCAAATGGAATAGCTATGCCCCATATCCTGTGGAAGAATTACTAAAAACAATACATTATTGTGGATCAGAAAATAAATTGAAGCTAAAGAAAAACTGTACAAAAGACAAGAGACAATAAAGGGGACCACACACCAATAGAGAGAGAAAATTTAGAAAAGAGCAAGATCCTTATAAGAATTTTGTTAGAATTAAACTAAAAAGGATTTCCACTATATGATTCAAAATTGTTTTGTATGTAAGGGTTAAACTTCTCAGATCAATCTTAAAATCAGTACCTGAAATACTTGCTGTACCCATTATTTTCAAGTGGAAACTGGAGATATTAATAACTTCTCAAAATCACGTCTATTGAACACATATTTTGTACTAGTTTTGCCTAGTACTAGCAAGGGGCCTTATAATGAAAAGAACTAAAATACAGACTTCTACAATTTGATTTTTTACTCAGTTCCACATGATGTTTTTTGTTAAAGCATGTCACTTTTTTCTGATATTTAACATGTGAATACATGCCTACTAGTGCCTAAACCAGAAATAATGTCAATTTGTCAGTGTCCAAAGTGCACTGTAATCTATTTCTAGTATTTTTCATCTTAGATTCATTACATGTCTTTTCTGCTGCTAATAGCAAATGTTCAAGTGGGACCTGTTTACAAGCTGGAGGATCTCTTAGCAGGCAAAATACTGCTGCAAGAGAGCAGGCAGGGAGTTTGGGGGGTAGGTTGTGGCAGGCTGAGGAAATATCCAAACAGTATAAATTCACAACAGCCAGGAAGTTTGCAAGTCATGTCCACCTCAGCCTGAGTGATGGAGGGGTCATGAGCAGAGCATACTCCAGTTTCTCCCCCTCTGAAGCTTTCCTTCTGGGTTGTTATTACCAAAGCAGGATAAAGAGTTCTTGCATACAGAAGATCCAAGACAGAAAGGAAATATGTTTCAGACTTGAAAGGAGACAGTCCAGGCCTAAGGAACTGGCTTTCTATTTTGATTCCTTTTGCCATCTGAAATAGTCATTCCCACTGATTCTCTTCAAATTCCTTTCAGGAGTCATCTACTCAGTGGGCAGAGCCTCTCCAGCTGCCTAAAAAAGTGCATATCCCATTGCATGAACTTCTCAGTTTTCCAGTACTCAATCATTCTCCTGAAACTTAGCCATTGTTTCTATCTTCACCCCTGCCCTGCGACATCTACAGATGCTTCCTGTAAAGCTGAGTCATTTAGTTGCACCATTCAGGAATGTGTAGATAAAATAGCTTTGAAGAATTTAGTGATATGTTTGCATGAAAGATGATGTATAAAAATTGTTTCATTCCATGAACATCCCAATCTGATCTAGCCCCTTCTCTTGTTGTTGTTTGAGTAGACAAAATCTCCGATTAATGATAGCTATTCATAAATATGTATACACACACCTACATATATTTTTTCTCTGTATATATTTGTGTGTATATGCCTGAGCTGAAAATTATTCTATCTGAATAACATACTGGTGACTTCTCTGATGCATCAGATAGAGAACCCAGGACTTTGTTCCTTCAGCAATGTTCTTTTCTCTGGGGTAAAAATAAAATAAAATAAAAAAGAATATTATAAAAAGAAGGAAAAAATATGACTATATTTTCATCATTACTCCTTTCCCACAGCTATACAGTTTCTCAGAATGTGTTGAAATTTCAAAATGGGAGGTAAACATGGATAATGTTTGGAAAATATCATTATTCTCTTCAGCACTCGTTCATATTTTTCTGGGCTTGCTCACTGATCTTAGACCTCTGTTCATATGAATTCACCAAAAAATGATGCAAGTATGTTGAATAGCAGAGAAGAGTTGATGACATTTTAGAAATATGCCGAATAACCATTTATTTTCCCATGTGCAATATTTAACAACTGCTTTTCAATACGAAGTATTGACTGCTCTGTCAGCTTCAGGAATGTTGCCAACAAACAGAAGAACCATTGTTAAGAAACAATTGAGTGAAAGAATGAAGAAAATGGATCATCTGAACTCTTAGACTGCCCTCATTGCAATAGCAGGTCCCAGGCCTTGCAGCTTTCCTTCAAAACAAACACATTTCAGCAATGGTTTTTCACTTTTACAGCAGACCACAGTTTTCCTTGTCATATTTTACTGGAAAAGTAATGTCAAACAAGTCTACATTTCATCAAAACAATCATTTTAAGAAGGAGGAGTGTTCTTATCTATCTAACACAAACAAAATGCTTACAAAGTAAGAACGACTTTGTACTGGAAAGGAAAAGAAAACCACATTTCTGACAGTACAGCAAAGTGACAGTGCGATGGGTTTTCTACACAACGAAGTAGCTACTGCACTGTGAAAACACTTATGCCGGGGTTAAATAAGTTTATGGAATGCAGAGTTCTCTCCTGGTTGATACAGGGAAGGTTTGTATCTAGTAATTCCCTGCCATCAGTGATATGATATTATTATAGATACACCCACAGCACCTGCATAAGCTCTAGCACAGCAGGATACCCTCTCACAGTGACCTTTTCATAATACTACACTGTATTTACAGTCATTAACCATGTTAGTGTTGTTATGCAGCTGCTACACTGTTATCTTGCGTGGGTGGCTCCCTAATGCTGGCTTTTTTAAGGGTCCTTGAAATCACAACAGGATAAATCTTCTTCAGGGAGAAAGTTCAGCCACATTCTTTCAACAAAAAGAAAGCCTTTCCAATCATGCAGTCCTTGAACTCAAAATTCCCTCTCCTTCTCCCTCTGCCCTAGCTGACCCACAATGAGCATAAAAAGTGAAATCTCAGGTTTTCTGAACATTTCCTATTGCAACAGGAAGAGTTTTAAACTCCCTTCCACATTCCTTAGTTTCATCACTACCACAAGAAGAAGAGCTGGTTCAGTACGGGGTTGAACCGAGCCAAGCTGAAGATGCCGGTTTTATCTTGTGTGAACGACCTGTGTGGCCAACAGGAATTTTACACCTGAAAAAACATCTGTGACACCACTGCTCCATAGATCTGAACTGGAGGCAGGCTCATGACTCCTTCACAATAACAGGAAACACTGTCGTCAACAGGGAGTGGGCTCTGCTGGAGCAATATTATCTATACATGTTCAACAGGGAATGTAAAGAACATTCCCTCGTAAAGTTTATTTGCACAGCAAAGGGTGTGGGAGGGCTGCACTAGACTCTCATGAGAAGCAAGGTGTTTTCAAAGATTACTATTAAAGACTGAAATTCTTTCTGCCTCTTTTCAAATGCTTGGGCAAAAAGAAGAAGGAAAAAAAATGAAGTGCTTTGTGGTTTGTTTAGCATCACATCCCTGCTGGTTATGAAGTTGTGCTGACCCATTAGAAAGACCCAGCCACCCCTCCTTTTCAATGGAGCTTTTCTTTTCACTTCTCTTCCCTCGTCCAACTGCTATAGCATGCTGGCTTTACAGGCCGGAGCAAAGCAGTTGTGCAAAAACCCAGCCTTTCCCCAGGTCACGTCTCCCAGTTTGTCCTTCAGGACAAGAGGTGGGACAAGCTGTCTCCCTGCCTGCAGCATGCAGGGACCCCCCAAGCTGTGTAAGGACCTCCCCAGCATGTAGGGACCCCAGAGCAGCTGCACAAGTGCTGGGAGAACTGCCTGCTCAGAGAACCTGGGCTCCATGCTGGCACAAAAATCCCTAGAGATGTCTTTTTGAAGGCAATATAGTTCAAGATATTCAAGGCAGTCTTCTCGTCATGGAAAGATCAAATAAAAATATTGCTACAAAATATCAACAGCCTTCATGTCCCTCTTCAGTCCCTGTCCATGCACCCACATTATTTAATCTTATCAAAGGACAAAAAATGTAAGAATCTTCCTTGCTGGAACTTAAGCACATTTTCTTTTGGGTAGGGGAATATTTATTTATTCATTTATTTATTTATTTATTTATTTATTTATTTATTTCCTTAAGGGACTTTTCAATCATCTGTATTTATTCACATCACTAAGAAATATGAATTAAAAATTATCTTATGGCTTTTTATGAAGGAATTAGTGTGACTGTCTTTTGTGTATGTATTTGAACTTTGACAGCTGGTGGAAAATTATTAATGTGGTGGCCTTACTTAATAATTTAACATTGTTTAACAGAGCTGCTATAGGCAGTTGTGGAAGTGCCTAACTATATACACAGTGTACAAGTGGCACTGAAGTCTGGACTAAACTTTTACACAGGAGTTTTGGCCAGGTCAAATTTTTTAGTGATAGAAATTCTTAACATGAGATAAGAGTGAAATGAAGTAGGAAATAAGAAAGTTTCTTTTCCACAGTTTTTGAAATGTTATGTCATTGTTTTGCTTACAAATCATTTTGATAAACATGCTTTTGGAGTATTCCTGCATAAATGGCATTTGTAATTGCTATGCCTTCTACATCAATTCTCAGTGCTGATAGTTTTTTCTCTGAAGAGCCGTCTGCTGTCAGAGATATGGTTTGAACCACAAGACAGAAGTTTATGAGCAAAGAAGTCACTAAGAATTGCTGGAGTGCAACTTTTCTCCCATTGTATCTATTTCCTACTGGGATCACACTATTTGTCCCCTATGTGTGGGAGCAGCAAAGGTGCCTGAACTTCCTCAGGCTGCCTGTGGATTTCTCCTTGCCATAGAAGTAAACATATGAGTCACTTGGCTGTTTTTTCACTCTAGGTGTACATACAAGTTAAAGTGCAGCGTATCTGAATTAAAAAAAAAAAAAAAAAAAAAAAAAAAAAAGTTTGTCTTTCTGTTAAAACTTATCTGTGGAAATTGAGTGCCTTCACCCAGACAAATCCAGTAACTTTCTGACTTTCTGTGAATCTGAGCTACTCAAGTACCTGAAAAGTCACTGCCTGCAGGCAGCAGTGTGGCAGTGTCTTTCTTCATTCCTCCGAGCAGAGGATGCCCAGGACCTACACCTGCTTAGGCCTTGGGCCACAGCTCCTTTTTTATGTCCACACAGGAAAATAAGGTGTTGAGGATAGGTAACAGAACACCAAAATGCATGCTGAGAATTCTGATTTTCAGAGATCTAAAAATATTCACATGTCAAAACAAGGCAGTTTATGGTGCTTTTTAAAGTTAAAAGCATCATGCTATGTTGTTTAGTAGGCTACATATTATTGAGAAGCAGACAATTAGAAGGTGCTGATCTGTCTTTTCTCTTTAAGTTCTCCCAGACCCTTCTTGACCTTCTAATGCTGGGCGTGACACCACCATGATCACAGAAATTACTTTAGGATAATTCAGAGGCTCCTGATTTAGCTGGTCAGCTTGGGGACCAGAGGCAGTCTAGACACACGAGTGTGAAGCCCAGCACTGTCTGGTTTACCTCCAAACATAGTCATACACTTGCACACATAAAATGTCCTCTGTTGTGAAACCACATACCAGGAAGCAATAAGAAATTTGCTTTTAAAAAAACATTTAAAGTAAGTTGTTGACAGTCAGTAATCACTCCAGTAGGAGTGTTGAGTCAACAAAAATGGTTAAGAAATAATAGCTATAAGACAATGAAAAGGCCAAAGGGGTTATTCTTTTTGTGTCTTAGCCATAAGACTAAGTGCATAATTCCTATTGGTCGCCCTTAGCTTTCTGCAAAACTGTGAATTTACAGTTCAGCTGTGGCTCTGAGCACCAGTCTTTGAGATCGGTTTGAAATTGCACTGATTAAGTGAGTTCAGCTTGGTATCTATACTAATTTTTAGGGAGCATTGACCAGTAGTGAAGCACATCATTAAATGGTGGAAAATGCCTCATCTGGTATGCTGGGTGAACCCCGAGAACCGTTTATGGAGGGGATAAATACTGGGATATAAAGGAATAGAAAAATCTCTCTGTTCTAGTCCCTCACAATCTCCCGTGCTCATGACTGGAGCAGATGTAGAGCTGGGATACCATTAGGGGAGGGAAGAGCTTATGTTATGAGAAATGGCAAAGATAGCAAGGCTTAGCTAGTCTCAGAAAATGGGAAGCCACACTTAGGTAAGGGGAAATTGTTCTCCTGTTGCTTATAAGATTGAGCAAGCAGCAGACCTGGAAAAAAAAATAATTTAAGCCAACAAATGATATTGACCCAAGAGGAAATGAGTATAAATTAGCTATCAATAAAGTTAGCCTGGAAATTAGGTAAAAAAACCAAGTTGTTACATTCACTAGAATTGCAGATCCCTACAGCCCTTTCCTACCTGGTGATCATCACATTCTCTCCAACTTCACTTTTTATACTCCACCACAATCTCTCATCTCCATTCACATTTGACAAAACTAAGCAGTAATTAACTGACTAACCTGAAGACATGTTTCCATTTGGGAACCAAACAGTGTTTTTCTTAGCTCAAAATAGTTCATGTCAATATTTCTAAATCTTTTATTTTCTTCCCTCAAGGTGAACACAGAATAACAGATAGACAAATAAACCACTAGTTAAATTAAATGTAGGCACCTAAATAAAGAACAATCCAGATTTCCTGAATAATCCACCTTAAATTGCTATGATCTGTAGAAAAAATTCTTTGTGTACTTTGAGAATGATTAATCTGTATCATAAAAAGTTGTGTTGTGTTGTCTGGACTAACCATCTAGGTGCTTATCCTTCTGCCCCTGGGGCAGCTAGACCTGGACTTATATTTGTACTGCCAAACACAAATTAAATACTATTTGTACAATTTAGCACTCAGCCCTGGATGACATGGGGTTCTTATAAATCTAAGGTGCCACGTGTTTCGAGTTTAATGTATCTGAAATAAGTGCTGTCTTACATCCCAGCAAAATTACGTTCTTATAGCAAGAGACTGCTGTGCATCCAGTCTTTATTATATGTGGGATGATATGTAGGGTATGTGGGAGCATTGGGGAGAACTAGGAGGTGTGAAGTCTATTAAGATAGGGTTGCAGGAAAGCAGGATTTCTGGCATGCCTTACTGGTCCCTGACGTCTACTGTCTCCTGCATTGTACTTGGGCACTACCTGGAACAACTCTAGCTCATCCATATAGGATTCCTACTCTCCTAGGTTAACAGTAAAACAGCATTTATGGGCTAGTGGTCAAGCCTGTGTCATGGTCCTGTTTCATTTTCTGGTGTAGAGATCATCTGGTTGCCTAACGGTAAATCTAGAAAGAGCTTCATGTGAAGGCATGCAAGATGGATATTAGGGTCTGGTTCTCAGTTTAAGAGTAGTACTTAAGTGCTTCCTTAACAGTGATGTCCCAGCTCATGCGTGTGAAGGACTTTGAGACTCACTTCCCAAAATTTCTGACTGGGTCGCTAATGTGTCACAGTATTCAGTATACCTGCTCTGAGAATCACATTTTTAGATAACTGATTATTCCCAAATTACTTTAGTGATGGCTGAATTTACTAGTCCATAGTCTATAAAAGACTATGCAAACAAACTGAGAAAGAAAAAACAGATTTATTCACCATTTAAAAATTCCTTGGCGGTGTGTCTTCGGTCCATGAAAGCACGTTAGTATAGGCAGTGAACAACGGTAAATCATAGCTCAGCTGAGAAGGCTTAGGTAGATTGTCTTGGACCACTCTTTAATCTTATCTTTTTTGGTATTGCAAATAATGTTTTTAGGAATGTTTTTCCTCTGACATTCCCATTCACAGCAAGTAAAGCACTTCGTGCTAGTTAGAGTTATGTTGCAACTGTTTGTTTTTTTTAGACATGTGAATGGAAGAAGAGAATCTTAGAAAACTGCAGCCAGCTGTGTCAGTTAAGTTAATTGGCTTTTTCAGACATATAGCATGCAGGCAATTTGAACATCTTTTGATCCAATCTGCCCACCCCATCTCATAGAGATTTTGTAATGCAGTGGTATTGGGGGGGGCTACTTCGCAAATTTTTTTTCAATCATCCATCAAAGTGCAACACTGGACAACAGTGGGACTGGCAATCTATATCCACTCAACCCAGTCATGCCCAGAGAGATGGAAGGGTGGGATGATTCTGCTGATTCATCTGCAGGTCCTTTGTAAAGCCTTCTTTCCCCTAACAAGCCTCTCCATTTAACACCTTCTCACCTATACACCAATGCTTTTGCGAGTTAGGTGTGAAACCAAGAGGAGAAATACACCTGTTTGCATAGTGATTTTTTAATGTTAATAGTGGGAAGTATTATGTAACATGACTATTGCAAACAACTGGAAGTTTAGCTTGGCAAATGGTAAGCGACCTCTGCACAATATTGTTCCCTGTATGTGGAAATTCTCAGTGTGACAGATTCAAACATTTAACATAACTGACACCTTTCTGAAAAAAAGCAGCTCAGACCAAGCAAAATGAGGTTCTTCAAAAAATAGGTGCTTGGACATGAATCTAACAGTGCTGAGGATATTAAGTTGTTCATTCAAAAAGGGGGAGAATAAGAGAGAAGAAAACTTTCCTTTTCATGTTTCCAACATCTTCATTTCATGAGAAAGTTGCAGTGGTGAGTTTGGTTCCTTTATACATCAAAGGCTAGCTGTAACCAGTTCTGGAAGTGGGTTAACATGTGATAATTAAGTGACTTTAAATATTAATCATCCTATTTTAAAGTAACATTGGCAAAGAAAGAGATCCCTAATGAGAAGTAAAATTACATTATAAACACTATTCTGCAAAAAGAGGACCTATTCAAGTGTTTTCTTTGAAGCCAGATGAGAACCGATCCAGTGTCTGAGTACATTCCCAGGGTGCTATGAAGAAGCTGAATTCTTTTCATAATTGTTTGACAAACTTCTTCCAAGACACACAGCACACAGACTTAAAATGCATTTTTCCTGTCGTGTGTCTGTGTTTATGGGTGAATACCATATGGACCTTAGTCTGAGCTTTGCTCATCTGAAAAATGCTGGGAGAGGACTCCACGTTTCAGTTAACTGTTTCCTGTTGAGCAGATGAAACATGTTCATATTAAGGAAGCAAAAATGACAAAGCTATTTTAAGGTAAACAAGCCTATGGTTGAAATTACTTTTCCTCAGGGTCTGGGGTATTTTTGTTGTTGTTATTCACATCTGGATAAAAAGGACAGATTAGGTATCACAACTGTTAGCTTCAGCTTTTCTCAGAGCAAAAAAAAAGACAGACTTTGAATAAGAAGCATTTACATAATTTGAAGGCTAAGCTGAGCCTGAAGGCAGTGATCAACTTAAAGATTTGTCCTACAGTAACATATTGATGTGGATGTTGAAATGGGGCAGATGTGCCTGATTGACACAGAGTCAGGCAAGGCTGTGTTCTGAGCAGGGATTCTGAAAACTGATAAAAATGATAGAAAGCTTTTATAAAATTACTCTCTCTTGCAGTTTAATTTCCCAGTGGTTAAGGAAAAAAAAAAAAAAAAAAAAAAAGAGGAGGAACATTCATATAGACTGAATTGGATAGATGTGACTGTACAGTGTCCCCTCCCATGCAGTGCAGTGACTGCAAACTTTCCCATAGGAAACTAATGTCAGTAAAAACACATTGTTTGGTTAGTATAGGAAATTTGTGATTTCTGCCTTTTAGTATTTTTTAGGGTTTTTTTTGTGTGTGTGTTTTTTTTTTTTTTTTTCTGGGATATAAGAACGTTGGCCAAATCCTGAAGATATTGCTTAAGGCCAAATCCTTCTGGTTTTGTGCCAGAAGACATTTAATCAAATGAATGTTGAATTTTGTTCTCTATCTTTATTCAACTGTTTTTTGAGTTAAATATTCATTGACTTCAACAAGAGTTTTGTTTGGTAAAAGCTGAATTAAACTAAGTAGAAACACCAGAACCCAGCTAAGATACTGACCTCTCCCACATCATTAGAGCTCAGTATACTGCAGTGCACTAGCTCTTATAAAATGCAGTGCTAAAAGTTGATGTATTATTAAGTAATGGTAAATGAAAAGTTACATAGATACATTAGCTCACTTGCTTTCAGTTTTTACAATGCATAGTAAGAGGTTGTTTGTCTGTATAACTTTTGGACACCCAAATTTTACAATTGCAAAACTGTGACAACATAAAATATTAGAAGGGAATTTGTAAAACTCTCAAGTACTCTGACAGTCTTGAGCTGGGCAGGTGGTGGAGGAACATGAAACTGACTAATTGTCGTGATTCTCAGAGTTGTGCTTATTGTGCTGATGTAATTTGTAATTAAATTACTAAATATGAGGGAGGAAGTCAGGAAAAGATTAGACAGGGTTGTGTCTTAAATTCAACAGGGAGCAACTAAAATGGAAAATAAATTCCACTGCTAAGGACGTCAACCAATTTCTATACTGAGATGGGCTTAACATAAGGGTGACTGTGGTAAAAAACCTGAGAAGTAGAGTCAGAATGTCAGACTGCTCTGAAATTTAAAGAAAGGCAGTTTTGAGAATATTCTCCTCTATTCCACATGCTTGTGGTCCTGACTGATCAGATGGCAGCTCACAACAATGACGTCTGCTCCTGTCCCTACCATACCACTCACAGAAGTGTAGGGACAGCAATGATAGCATTGACAATGTAATTTTATATCAAGAAATGGATTCTCACACTTGGAAATGCTTCACTGGCTTTCAGAATTAGTTCCCCACATTATAGCCCTGTTATTTCTTAATTCTGCTTAAGATTAGTGTGAAGTCTTAAGTTTCCTAAGGAAAGCCCTGTTAGAAGGCAGTATAGGGCCTCTTTGTCAAATTTTCTGCTGGTCAATGTGCCATTTGTTGTTCCTATGTATACAGTATTAACTTCAGAAGAAAAGTGTTCCTTCTTTGCATAAAAAAGTAATCTTAATAGCTTTCCATTCCAGCTGGAAAACTCTCAGAGATCTGATATCTTTCTAAAAACAGATCATTAAGTCTACATTATCTGTGAGAGTATTTGGCTCTGTTCCAGAAATGGATTCTAATTGCTAAATATGATTTTTTTTTTTTTTTTTTTTCTCCTTGTGGTTTTGAGTATCTTTTCTGGTTGCTTTGTTTGACACTTTTAGCAGATAGAGACCAGAAAAATAAAATTGTATATTGCCCTAAGCAGATTCACTCATAAACAAACTATTCCTCAAAGATTTCCAGAAAGCACCAGCAGCTCTTTAAGAAGTAACAGCCTACAAAAATGTTATTTTTCACAGTTAAGCAGACTTTGCTCTAAAGCTGTGCAAACAAACCTCTGAATCCTTGTGCTCTCAGGGACTGTTTTTGGGTGTGTGCTGATCTATAAATCAAAAGCATTTGAAACAATGTAAAAGAAAATGTTTAAAAAAAAAAAAAACAAAAGGAAACATTTTTCTCTTCTCCCTCCTGCAGATCAGGGTACATTCCAAAGAAGCCAAAGGCATTAGAGGGATGCAAAACTAGTATGAGAGAGGAGATTCAAGAGTGCCTGGTCCAAATCCCACTGAATTAGTGGCAAGTTTCTCTTTGACCACAGTGAGTTTTGGATGAGATCCCATACTCTGATTTTGGCAGTCAGGTTGGCTACCACATCACAGTCCACTTTAGTTTGAAACAGGCAAGACCTAAACTGGAAAAAAAATGGGTTAAAAATAAAAAAGGACCCTGCCACATATTTATAAATATGTTGCTCTTTATGAAACTGTATGTAACACTAGCAATGTTGTATATACTGACCAAATAGCTTAAAGACTTTGGTGTAGCATTGATATGAAAGGCGTCAAAGCAAGGTGACAATTATGAATGCCCTACCAGTACTGCAAGATAATACAGCCACAGGTTTGTTGTTTTTTTTTTAAACCAGGCAGTTTATGTTGCATCCTATTCTGTCACTTATGTCAGTGGCAAAACTCCTGGAGACCTCAACAGTGAGAGGACCCAGGCAGCGATGATGAGGAGAATTCATTAGCTCTGAAGGGAGCAGAGCTAACTCTGAACAGTCCCATTACCTGATGTTGACTGGCGTCATCCACCCTTGTGTTCCTGATGGTTGACATCAGTATGCAGTAATAAAAGTACTGCCCGCCCGAGGAACCCAAACATTGGAGCACAGCTGGAGGTGAAATCTGTGTATGAGAATACCAGCAATGAATAAAGGTTTCTCCTGCCAGGAGCCACTTAGAAGGAAAAATAAATAAATGGCTAACTTGTTCTGGCTGTTCCTTTTAAATTAAATGAAGCCAATTATTTTAGAAAAAAAAAAAAAAAATCAGTAGGGTCATTTAAGCCACTGTAGCTTTATTGGTTTTAAACAATAACAACAGAAGAAGAGATAAAGGATAAGGCTGGATCAGGTGGTGTTAATCACTAATTCTAGGCTTTTCCCTTCAGTGCATGAAAGTACTGGCACTCATAGTATTATCTAAAAGGAGTGTAAGAAACATCTTAGTCTGTTATCAGTAATTAATTATTAAATAGCCTGCCTATGAAGAAAATTACTTCTCTAGAAAATTGGCTCAAGCTTATCCTTTGCATTCAAGTCAATGACAGTGTTGTTCCCAGAAAATCAAGCCCAATGCAAGCTGTACAGTATCCCCGAGACTGGGTAGGGGAAGAAATTTTTGTCCCTAAGGCTTTCTTTTGTAACTTTTTCATTAACATTCAAGAGCAGAAACAGTACATAGCTTTGATGAGTGTTAAAAAGTCCAGTCAGTATCAGGGTTACAATGTGTGCGTGTGTGTGTGTGTGTGTGTGTGTGTGTGTGTGTGTGACTATCAGGCAGTGCTTGGGTCTGCGGTTTATTCCCTGGACCCCATCACTGCCTGCCTGTGTTGCAGAAAAATTATTCACTCTTGGGCTCCCTTTTAGAGTGAATCAACTGCATCACTTTTAAACCAAACCCCAGGTACAGTTCTGGGGGAAGCTCTCTCCAGGGACCACTACAAATAAGCACTGTGATTGAGACTGCACAGTCCTGCACTTGCACAGTCCTCCAGGAGACTTTGTACTCTTGGTCATCTCCAGGGTATGCAGAGCATCCCCTGCACTTAATGATACAAAAGCATAATGCTGATATTCTCCAACACAGTTCTCATACTTTTTCAGACCCTTTGAACTGAGTAAAATACACATAAAAGAATAACTATCTCATGGCTTGAGGATACCACACTGGGCCCAGGAGAGACCCAGGACCAAGTGCTATGGAGTGTGGATAGAGTCAATGGTCTTCACATCTCAGTGCAAAAGCATTTAGCTGGATAAATATTTACCTATCCAAAGTCCACATCATGCATTGCTAAAATGAATCCGTATATGAAAGATGATAATTAATATGATCAAGTATTCAGAGCCTTTTTCAGGGCTCCCTGATTATAGCTGGTGCAAGCACTTAGAAGAGCACCAGACTGTGAGGTGCAGCAGATCTCAGTCTTTTGGAAATTCCATATGGTAACTGCCCATTTACTAAGGAAAATTGCCAGATCACTGCTAGTTGAGACAGGGACATTAAGTATGACACGCTATCACCATTTTAAAAACTGCTTCTCTCAGACGTTTTCTATTTTGTCTCCAAGCTACAAGTGCAGTACAGTGAATAGAGAAATTATAGGAAAGAAACTTAATTAGGTTTCTACATAAGTAAAAAAAAAAAAATAAAAGGCCTTTTGTAATTATATTGGAGTCAAAGAGGCCATACATTTTGGCCATCAGACTTTCTCAGAGGTCTGTGCTTCTGTACTGTAATATACATATCCTGCTGGGTGGGTTATCTTCTGAGTCATATTTCAGTAAGATATAGCTTTTAAGGCAGGCTTCAAAAGGACAGAAATATCTTGATTCAAAACGACATTTCCAACAGTTGCAGAGAAACTGTATACAAGGTATTTGGTCAAGTCATTGATAAGTACAAAGGAACTTGCTCTCCAGAAGTATTGCTGTGAAACCTGTGGATGTCATCTCTAGTTGCTGAAAAAGAGATTCCAAAAAGCAAGGAAATAATCTCAGTCCTTTAATGTGATGGTGGATTTTCATAAGGGACTTTTGGGATCTCCTGAGGATCTCCTCTACCACATCAGTGGTGCAGTTCAGCTGCACTTGTATCCTATTAAGGTTGCTCTTTCTATTCCAGATGGCAGGCCACCAAGGTTAAATCTGATTCAAGGAGCCTTGCCACTGCAGAGCTCAATATATTTTAGAAGCTGAGTAGAGGTCCATTTTGCATGATAGATAATGAAGAGGAAGAACAAAGCTAAAAAAAGTATGTATAGGGGTTGTTCACAAGTCAGGCATATTTTTTTTTTAAATTAAATGTTAATTAATTCTTTTTCTGGATTTTAGTATGTCATTTCATGACACATATTCCCTCTTGGTAAATTTGCGTAATGAAAAACTGAAGCTAGTGAGAAGTTTTAGGTTGAAATATACAAGTCTTTTTCAGAGCAGAAAAGCTAACCCCATGATTTCTCTTGAGCTATTAAAACTAAATCTTATATTTTCAAAAGTTGTTTACGTGCTTCATATCTACAAGCCAGAAAACATAACCCACAAAGCCGGACTTGTCCCCATGACCCACTGACTTTTTGACATCTTGAGGTCATGCATCCAAAGCATGCACAAGCAGGAAACGCAAGACTTCTTCCAACCACATCCTGGTGTGTCTGTAGTGTAAATTAGAGCTGTGAGAGCTCTGGGAAAATTCATCTGGCAGGCATGCTATGTTTCTTTTCCTTTTTCTTATAAATTGTGCTAAAGGGTTTGGGCTTAGTCTGAGTCTAATTAAAATTAATGAGAGTTAAACGTAAAGTTACAAACAGAGAACACCCATAAACGATTGATAGTAGGGGGGGAAACCTGTATATTGAGAAGCAAAAAGCATCTAGCAAAAACCTCCTGTACCTTGGGACTGATGTAAGAGATAAGATATGATAAAAAGATAAGGGAACATTTATTAGAATTGCAAAGCAGTGATGTAAGAGGGACAAATACTAGCCAAACATCTTCATCATTCAGGCTAGAGTAAGCATACATTATTGCTTGCAGAACAGAACTTATGAAAGTGTCTTTTTTTTTTTTACAGGACTACAGCCATCTCAGTTTCCAATCCTAAAAGAACCCAACTTCTCTTCTTTTACTTATTTATAATTTTACATATCTAGCAACTGAATTAATTCTCTGCAAGTCATAATGTCTGTCATGTTAGCCAAAGCTGCAAGGAATTACTCAGATGTCACTGATCCCTGCTGAGAAATGATTATTGAAGTGTCTCAGATTGCTCTTAAAAACAATAATCTTTTATTAGGTTTACGTGAACAAGAAGTAAACCAGACAAAATGAGACCTAAAGGAAAAAGTAAAAAGTGTAAAGGCGTTCTATTAGCATCTAGCTTCAGGGTAATCAGCTAAGGTTCAAAGAAAGTAAATTATCTTATCCTATGTGATTCTTATCCCAGGTCCAGCTTAAAAATGGATTTGAATTTTCAAGGTGCTCATCTGAAGATAAGGGCACTGAACACTGTGCCACATAGTAGAGTGTTAAATGAGTATCATGGAAGGACACGAACAGTGTGATGCTTAAAAAAAGGAAATTGCCGAGCTCCATCCCCATACAAAGGAAACAAAGTTAGATAGGTCTGTGCTACCTGCGCTGGCATCATTGACGTGCGTGATAACATGAAATCTTTGATGAAACATTTACAAAATTCTGTTCAAAGTGTACAGTATATTCAAATGACTCCATCCTTCAAACCCCAGTCACTGAGGAATAAAAGACTGGTGTTTTCTGAGTGGTACAAACAAGGCATTGTAGGTACAATTGAGATAATAATGAAATGAGTTAATAAAAAGAGCTATCTTACTTGCACCAAACAGGAAAGGAATTAATACATAAAGGCTATAACTTCAAACATTCTCCAAGAAACAGCTTGGGAAGAAGGACTTATGCAACACCATTTTCAGTTTTGTGTACAAAGCAAGAACAGGTGCAAATCCAGCTTGACAAATAAAATGCAAATTCTACATGTCTGCAAGTTCTACGTGCTGCAGTATCCAAGCATCCAACTGTTCGGGTCTTGAAGATCTCAGCTGGATAGATTGCCACATTTATGATCTGTTGGTAAAGAATGAAGGTGGTCAGCAACCGATGAGACTAACACTAACACTCACTGCAGCATGAAATCTCCAGCTGACTAGAACAAAATGTCAGACTGGACAGAATGAGGTGAGGCACAGAGAACACAAGTTCAATAAGATCAGAAAAATAAAGATGATCTTCTCAACCTTACTGTGTCTTGTCACAGTCAGTCTATGCATATAGTGTTTCTTTCGACCACGTGGCAGTTCAGCAAATGTTACTGAAATCCACGTATCTAGTTAGAATGAAGAACTCCCATGCATAACAAAGCAATTTTTCAAGCTGACTTTCTGAGTCCAATTGTCTAATCTGATGCAATACATAAAACTTCCATCAGCTACACATCAGTAATGCTGTAACTATTCCAAGATGTTGCTTTATGATTCTTAGCTTTGTTTTATTTTTCAGAAAATCAATGAGAGGAGTTTGACTGAATTAATTCAAAATATGCTATAAACATTGCTAATTTTAATATTAAAATTCCATAATGCAGCTCTGTCCATATGTTATTTATTAGAAATAACCTGTTGTTTTCTTTATTTGTGCATTTTTCTTTGGCAGTCCTTATAGCCTTTTCTGTAAGTAAAAATAAAAAATCACATACCTTTAAATCAGACATGTCTGGTCTAACTGCATTCAGTTTAGTACAGAGGGGTTGAATGGATGAATGGATGAATATGAGCTGAACCAGAAGCCCTCCATGTATGAACCTCCCAGAGCAAGACAATCAGTGTGTCAGTGATAGCAGGGAAAAACCCTTTGCCTTGTTATATCTGGAGCTCACACAGGTCTAACACGACTACCTGCAGATTACAACATTCAAGAAATTTTGAGGCATAAGAAGGTCACTCAAACGGAAAGATATTTAAAGACTTCTGAGTAAGATTTCTTTTTCTCCTTGATAGATGAGTTACAGCAACCTTGTAGTAAGGCAGAAAAGCTTTGCCTGAGCAAAGTTTATCACTATAAGGAAGTTTTGCTAGTGACAAACATATGAATAATGAGAAGGCTTTGTTAGGTAAGTTGTTTACTCCTCAGAGGGTATAAAGGGTATATTGAACTAATATTTCAACTTTCCAGTGTTCACTGGTTTTGTTTTTCTCTTTGTGTTAGAGAAAAAAATCAGGAAACTAATTCTTTCATAGCACATTTGAACAGTAAAAATGAACTGGTATCGAAGTTGTTTTGCTGGCCTATGGTTTTCACAAAAGGTAGTGCTGTGAGGTGCATTTTTTTCATATTCACTGGAAGTAGCTGAGTCTGAGACTCTTTAAAATGACAATAAAGAGACATAAACAACCAGCACAGAGCTACCAAATGCCAGGAAGTAAGAATTGAAGACTAACTGCCCATAAAACCTAAACAAATAATTCCATCAGTAAAAACAATTTAGGAAACATGATGCAATTAAGTTGCATATGAACTTGAAATGTTTTACAAGATATATACTATAAGTAAGGTAAATCAGTCCTCTGAATTTGCTTGCAGTTTTGGAAGTCAGGTCACATATCTTCTTGGCAGATAGTGTATGACTATCTTAGAAATGATTGCATTTCCTGGAGTGTGCCACCACACACTGCAACTTAACAGAAATGTGAAAGAGGATTATTATCAGAGAATCTCACACCAGTAACTCCCATGGGTGGTACCACTGTAAAAATTATTTGTTTGACATTGCATCATTACTGTATGTCCAGCTTTGTTGTCCAGTCAGTTTCTCTGTTACAATCTGTCATTATTTGGGCAGAAAGTACTTCCAACAGCTGGACATCTATGATTACAGGTACATTTATATCTTCCATAGCATGTTATAAAATGCTTAGTCCTTCAGCTATTACAACTGTTTGCAGAGCTGTGCTACGAACCTAACTGTTGGAATGAACAAGGTCAGAAACAACCCTCCCTCACAAATGATTATTGATCCCAGGCCAAAGCCGAATATATTAAAATCCCTTACATTAGCTGTTTTACTGTTTTTTGTAGGATCAGCTGATTTACTTTAATACCTTATTTCCATTATGGTTGAACACTTATAATTGATGCCACTGTTTTGTAGCTCAAATACAGTTATATGATTTAAAAAATAATATTGTATTGGATTGATATTTCTGTTTTGTGTCTTCCCACAGCTCATTCAGCTTGCATTTTTCTTCCCTTGCCTTTCCCTTTTCCTTTGAGAGTATAGTTCTTCTTTTTAATCCTGTATTAGCAGTTCCCTCCAGGACTTCATTCTCAGATTCAATGCCAAAAGTGTGTGTGCTGTGTTTGAGGGAGTTTATGATCCATTGTTCCTTTTGATTGCTGCATATACTGTCAGAGAAGGTAAACCTTGCAATTACAGCCACAGAGCAATCCTTAACAGCCTATACCTTTGTACATTCCACTTTTCCTCCAGCAGTTCAGTCCACTTACTGGCATGAGAAGACTGAGCAGAATTGGTCTCAGTGCTGGTAAAACTGCTTGCCTTGATGACAAATTCATTGTTCACCAAAGGGGTGTTTGAGGTTCACAGATTTGTTTTACTCTTCCTGTGTCATGCCAAAGGTAATAAAACAAAGAAAAAGTCCAACAATAGGGACAGTTGTGACTTGTACCAATTACCTACAAAGGAAATGTGCTGTTTGACCCACATTTTCTTATTGGGAAGAACCACTATGAAAGAAATATCTCTATGAAAGAATAGTTGTTGCAGAGCTGCTATTCCCCCGTTCATCAAAGGCAACTGGGGAATGAATAAACACTGAAGGAAAGGAAAGAGAGACTCTCATAAGGCCCCACCTGGAGTACTGCAACCTGTTCTGGAGCCCCCAACATAAGAAAGACGTGGACCAGTTAGAAAGAGCCCAGAAGACGGCCACCAGGATGCTCCGAGGGCTGGAGCACCTCTGCTATGAGGACAGGCTGAGAGAGTTGGGGCTGTTCAGCCTGGAAAAGAGAAGGCTCAGGGGAGATCTTATAGCGGCCTCCCAGTACCTGAAGGGGCCTACAAAAAAGCTGGGGAGGGACTTTTAATAAGGGCAACTAATGACAAAACAAGGGGAAATGGTTTTAAGCTGAAAGAGGGCAGGTTTAGATGAGATATTAGGAAGAAATTCTTTCCTGTGAGGGTGATCAGACACTGGAACAGGTTGCCCACAGATGTTGTGGATGCCTCCTCCCTGGAAGTGTTTAAGGCCAGGCTGGATGAGGTGTTGAGCAACCTGGTCTAGTGGAAGGTGTCCTTGCTCATGGCAGGGAGGTTGGAACTAGATGATCTTTAAGGTCCCTTCCAACCTGAACCATTCTATGATTCTATATTTCATAGCATGCCAGCTAGTGAAGTTGAGGATCTGCATCAGAAGGCAGACCTTTCAGAAGGTATCAAGTTCAAGTGGCAGTAGTTCTCTGTATTTTATAAAAATAAAACATTTTTGTAAATCCCCATCTCCTGAAGCTGTGTGATTGCAGGTGCCTTTGCACGCTTATTCTGAGTTTGAACAAGTCTGAGACTCAAGGCCTGGACCATTTAAACACCATGATCCTTGAACTGATGCTTCTCCAACATCTCTGAAATCCTTGGAAAAAGAAAGTCATCTTTTCTTTCCAGTAAAATTTCTGTGGCAGTGAGCTACAAAAGCAGGTCTATCTCTATCAACACATACCCCCTAGACACACTGCTGGTGACACAGAGATACCTCTCTTAAGGAATAATGTCCTCCTTCCCAGCTGAGAAAAGATGGCTTCAGCCACAGTAGACCACATCTCTTCAAGGTTTGCACTTGAACAGGAAAAGATAATGGTCCAGCAGGATCTGAGCACAGAGGTGTGTCCCAACAAGTACATTTCACACCTGTGGCTGTCCAAGGCACCACAGCAGCGGGGAGGAGGACTCCAGTGCTGTGTCCTTGCACTCAGCTCTGGGTCAGAGCCACTGTGGGGCTAGTCCCAAGGGAGGAATTTCAACCTACATTAGAAACAAAAGATTTAAATTTTCCCTTGGAGAAATTCTACCTTTAATGTGACTTTTTTTATGGAGAAAAAGTCTTGACAACACCAGGATGTTGAGTTGAGGTTTCAAGGTGATTCAAAAGAATGTTTTTTTCTTGGGGGGTGGAGAGGGAAAGAATAATGAACAAAAATTTTGAAAGCAGATGAGATACTGGCCTTTTGAAATGAAAATGAAATGACTCATAAACATATTTACAAAGTTTGAAACAGAAGATGCCCAATAGTTGAAAAAGTCTTCAAAGACTCTTCAACATAAAGTTTTTTTTGGTTTTTTGTGTGTGAGTATTTTTTCTAAGTGCATACTTGAAATCAAAAGAAAAATGTCACAAAATCCAGACCCATAAGCAAAAACCAGTTATTTACAGAGTTCTGTATAGAATATGTTCGCATCTTTCTTTTAAGATCCATGCTTTTTCACTAGTCCTTTCCCAAGGTCTGACTGACATGACATTGTGAGCACATTACAATACCAGATGGGACAATATTGCAGTAGTATATATTATGCCCCAGACCATTCCTTAATTTTCTAATATCCCCTCTTCCCTCATGACCCTTTTGCTCTTTCTTGGCCACCTCCCAAAATAATTCTCTTCTGTTTTCTTTTTTTGCTGACAGTTTCCATTTAAAAGACCTTGGTTTCTGCCCCTTTGTATTCATTACAGAGTATAAATCAAGAGATCTCCGATTAGCCTACTTCCTTGTTTTTTTTTTTTTTAGTCAGGATGATGTCAGTACAGCTTAGGGAATGAAGTATATTGGTTACATTGTGGGCTCTTTGCTAACCAGATCAAGAGAAGTCCAATGTTAAAAAGAGTGTGAAAGCTTGATGTAAACAACTGTAATTTATATTGCTTTGAATTGTGGTGAGAAAGAAAATTTGCATGCTAGACATGAGCGTGTTTTGTGATCAGGCATTGGTTTAGCCCGCAGGAAAAAGTAAAACTTAGTTAAAATGTCACAGCTTCTCTTTTGTTCTGCAGTAGCTAGCCTCTGGTGGACTTAGTGACTCATTTTTTGATAGGTGTGTTTGGCAATACTCTCAGAACTATTACTTAAAACATTGTCATGGAAAGGTGCACTCTCTTTTCTAACAAAACAAATGAACAACTTATTTAAGATTCACAAGACTCACAAACCCTCATGAAAGTTTATTGTTGCCACAAAGACTGCCTGTTTGTTTCCATGTCACAATGGAATGCTTGGTGGCATTGACCTTCCTACAAAAATGGCAAGATAGCTTAAGTGTATTCTCAATGGTTTTTCTTATCCATTTTATTTAACATTAGCCAAAATAGTGATAGCATTTAATGACGAGGTTAACCTTTATCATCTGACAAGTCTGATTTGCCGTTTGGAGTCAAAATCACATTCCATTAGGAAAAGTCCTATCAAGTCATATCCCTGCTGCTCTGTTTATTTATTGAGAAAGCATGTTTTCACCTTATTTCTCAATCCATTTTGATCTGTTTATTTCAAAATGAAACGCTCTCTCAATGAAGCAGCATATATTGCATTGCCCCAAATATGATAAAATTTATTTCCTCTCAGAGTAGTACCAACTACTGACACTCAAAATCAGTTTTAAATCAGTGATCCTTAGCCTTGCTTGCATCATTTCATGATCTTGCCCAAGACTTTGAAAAAGGTACTTTGTCTTTCTTAGGCTTTCCCCAGTCCTACCACAAGCCACTCATGCTGAGGGAGGGCTGGTTTTTGCAGGGCTGGGGGGCAGGTGGCTGTGGTGCCTGAGATGTGTCCTTGTGTAACCCCCCAGGTGGGGACGTGTGTGCACTAGTGGGGTCTCCACACCTGTCCCACCCTCAGTGGTCAGGTTGAACAGCTGTGAACACCATTGCCTCTCCAAACAAGCTCCTGTGGCCCCATACCCTTTTCCTGATAAAAAAAATTGCCAAATTACACAGACAGACAAATAAACCCAAACAAACCCGTGATAGTGAATTACAGCAAACCTCTTCTGAGATATGACAGTTTACTTAACTCACCTTGAAATGATGAGGTGTTGCAGTGAGCTCCCACATCTGCATTCAGAAAGGACCTCAAGCCTCCTTGCTATGGCTGTGGTCTGTACAGAGCTATTACACTATATGTGGTAGGTCCAGAAGGCTGCTTGTTCTTGGCTGGAGACCTTGAAAACTGCATTTCAGCTCTACACTTTAGTAAAGAGGCAACAATAAAATAATATTCAGTGACCTTTCACTTTTCTGGTAGTTCTTAGAATCCTTGTCATTTAGAATCACAAAGAAAAGCTTTTTTTTTTTTTTTTTTTTTCATGTTTGAATCAGGACAAATTGAAAGTTAATGCCTTTTACCCCTGAAAACTATCACTCCATTCTGAGACCTAAATCTGAAAATTTCTGAAAGTTGCTTATTTTCTGGGCCAAGTCACCTTTAAAAATAAAGTTTAATATAGCTGACATCTGCCTGAAGTTCTTGAAAGTCTAAAAAGAAAATTTCAGGGGTACAAGAAACACTTGATGATTCTGCTCAGAGAAGCATCAAGTATTTTCCTCTGGTTTAAGAGCACAAGAAATTAGAAGACTACTTTTACCAGAACTATTTACATCATCTGTACTGAGTGGCTTGTCAAGTGGATGTACCTTGGTTTGTAGAATGTCACAAGTTTCCCTTTCCTTTTCTTTTGTAAAAGCAAATTTAGAGTAATTGATCAGTTTAATAAAGCAGATTTTTTTTCATTAGCTGTTGACAAAATTAATGTTTACGACTTTATCATGTGATTAATGAATAACAGAAGATGAAATTCATAAAGATAAGTATGGTTATTCATAGATATGCATTGTTTGAAAATAAACATTCAAACTTTTTTTGCTCTCCAACCTTACTTGCAAACTTATTGCAAAAATTCCTCAAGTCTTTATTTCTTAGCACAGAAAAGACAGGACATAGGAGGTAAACTAAATCCCAACTTACAGTGAGAATATTCTAATAACTTCCTATCAACCCACCAAGAATGTTGCCACAGAAGCAGTTGGCCAAAAGAAAGAGAAATCAGCTCTTTTATCTAGGCTCTGAATTTTAAAGCAAGCTTGCATAATAACATACAAATATTATATGTTCTCTGTGTTTTGTCCCACTAGAGGTCAAGACAGTTTCACTTTGCTGAGCTCTCATCTGAACTCCTCAGCTGAAGGACACAACTGAGAATTTGGGGATGTGAAGGGCTGAGGGGTTTCCCAGCTGGAGGATACCAACTCCTCTAGGCTATTGGTTTGAAATAGTCTCAAGTTAGTATGGAAATAGAAATCGCTAACGTACTATCCAAAACCTATCACCTGTGGAAATATCTACATGGCTTCTGGATGGGTGGTCATTCTGAATTGCTTCTGCAGCAAAAGGTCTGATCCCTGGCATGCAGGCAGGCCAGCGGAGGGTAAGCTTGCTCTGCTTCTACCTATGCTGGAAACCTATTCTGCAACCTTCCTCTTCCTCTGCCACCAGTCTGACACCTCCCCTGGGCATACAGACGTGCATGCAAAAAAACTGTGCAGCTCTGGACATATAAACAAACATGAGGGTTCTTAAACTCCACAGTTTATGGGCTAGTCTGTTGAAAACACTCTTGTTGGAGATTAAAGGTTTAAACTACCTAGGTTGCCAGAAAAGCTATCCAGGAGTTTTCTAAATGAAACATAAATTCCCTTCACCGTAATTACTGTGGTCAATTATGCTAAACCCAGCAAATAGCTTTTCTGTAAACAAACATTTTGTTAGTGAGATTAGAGGTCATCACCACTGAAATGTAGGTATAGATCATTAGTTCTGATACAATCAGAATTTAGCCAGAAATTTCATCCTCTCTAGTTAAATTTTGAAGTGAGCATTTGTGCAAACTAAAGGAACTCTTTTTAGTAACACCTGAATTTTCTCAGTCACTAAGATTTCTTCAAATTTCAATATACCAGGACAAGTTGTTTAATCTAAATGATGAGTAAAAAATTAATAGAGGGAGAACACGATGGCAGATCAATAAATCAAAAACACATTGTAAAAATGCATGATCACAAACTGAAGTGAGGTTACTTTTCTCCTCTTTTTCCATATACAATTTACTTCCTAAATGGAATAGAAAGATACTTGCTGACAATTGTAATACTTATTATGCACCATCATACTTAATGAAAAATCTCACCAAAATCAGGGTTTCATCCCCTGAAGTTCTTCAATATACAGTGGAACTCTCACAATAGAAATTACTGTCTAGCACAGCATTAGTCTAAACACTGAATTAAACTTTGACTTTAAGTTAAATATTAGAAAGTTGTTAAAAATGTTAAATAAGAGAGTGAATTTCTCTAGTTAACTGTGAAATATAGAGAAAAATTGCATCCATTATGAAGTCACTGGCTCTCAAATAAAAGATCCCGATTCCTGCACTAGGATGTTCAGACTGGTACTTAACAATGTAAAACAGTTACTTACACTCCTGAATTACAAGCCAAATGTCATGTCTGAGAGATTAATGTCAGTAAGCAGATAAAGTCAAAATAATAAAGTTTCTCATCTCTTATTAGGCATATAAAATATTTTACTCTTGATTTTTTATTTTTTTTTTTTTAGTTCTCACAGAAATGAGAGTGCCCAAAGGTCTAGACTATGCTGTTTTCTGATTCATACTATGATTCTCTACAATGGGAATTTTGCATTTATTTTGCATGTTGAACATGCACTGGAGTGTTTTAATACTGCAATCTGTTCAGAGCTCATGATTAAAAAAATAGCTTCAAAAATACCATTGAGGCAGTATGCTTTTGTGGCAATAGGTGCCAAGAAATTGGTCTGTAGCCCAAACTGTGCACACCTCAGTCTGTCTTCTCAAAAGAAATTCTGAAGGGGAATCTTTCTGTTGCCTTCTTTGTGTCTTTCCTGGTTTTATTCTGGTAAGGTCCTTGTACCCTTGCCATTTGCTACATTCTATGGTCCCACTTTTGCTGAAGCTCTGTGTGCAGTATCCACTGGGGAAGGGATTAGCGTTCCAAACTGGTTCAAAGAGCTGGAGCAAACAAACAAACAAAAAAATAGTTAACATTGTCACTAGCTTCTTGATGATCTTTTGACATGCTTGGAATAGTTTACTTTGGCCATGTAGATAAGAAAATAACCTATCAGGTAGTGCATAGAGTATGAGTGTATTATAAACAGATTGCAGAAACAATTGATTGTGTTGTTGATTAAAGACAATGAGACAATATCACTGTGAAAGGAGAGTGGGATTCAAGACGGTGAGTTCATTTGAAAATAGATTGGGTGTGCATTCCAGTACAATTTTATATTTTGGATGTGAAAATGTTAGATTTGCTTTGCATACTTACTAGAGTGTTGTCTATGGCATGTTGCCATTGCTAAACCAAACAGCATAGCAATAAAATATCTTTCTATGCTGGAAAAGGAAGTAGGAGATTAGTTTATAAGAAATAAATTGCATAAAACTATAAGAGAAATCCCAAGGGTCTCTAATGTGTAGCACACTGGGGAGAGCTTGTTTTAGACAGCTTTTAGGTTGAACTAAACAATATGAGTGTACATAATGTGTTTTCTTAAGGAGGCTCACAATGCATTTTATTTGGTTTTCTCATGAATTGAAAAACAGGTGTCTAATCTTATATATTGTAACTTTTTAGATTGTATTGCCCCAGTTCTCATGTTTTACTCATACTTTGGAGTTTTTTAGGGGTGTTTTTTGTTTGTTTGCTTTGTTTTGTTGTTGTTTTTTTTCCCCCTACTGTCTCTCAACAGAAATATCTCTGCTGTTATAAGATTATTCTAGCCTATGCCTTCACATTGTTAATTATGACTTTATAGGCTTTGTGCAATTTTCTTTGCAAACATTTCTTGTGCAGTCACAGTGAACCACTTTAGGTACATTAAAATAAACATGCCAGGGGAAGATATGTTATGATTTCACTTTGCAGTTGAAAACCTGGGCCTGAGGCAGAATTTGTGTTGTACTTTGAAAAGAAGAGTCCACTCATGAATATGAGAAACATGGCAGGAGTTAAAAGGACATCGACAGACATGTGGACTAAGCACTGACCTGAACTACAGTTTAAGGGCTTTTCTTCTTTTAACATAAGCTGCATAGCCCAAAAGCCATCTGTCATTTGAGCTCAGTGAAAGTTTCTGTCACCAGTCTTTTTCTCTTTTTTTTTTTCTATTTTGTGTAAAGAGTCAGATTTAGTAAAATCAAGACATTTCAAGAATGCATTTTGCCAAATCTTTCCTTAACAAATGTAAACATTCCAAAAATTCCCTGTGACTGACTTTGACACATTTTTTAAATGATATGTTGTCAGTTGGGTACTGCAATGATTTCTCATTTCATCATTTTTTTTTCATTTTATTTATTGTCATTAGAAAAAAAATATAGCCTCAAACTCAAACCAGGATGCACTGATTTTCCAGATTTCACAGGAATTTTTTTTCTTTTTTAATTCTTTAAATTAAACAAGAAAAAGACCATTTAGGGTTCCCTATGTGTGAACATCTAGTAAGGCAAAGGAATGATGTTTTCATCCTGCTTGACAACCAATTAACAGTTTCACTTCCCCTTCCTCCACATGGGTAGGCATGAAATGTAGGTGTCAGACCGAAGGATTTTATTTGGAGCTCTCTGTGACATGACCATGGGCTAATTGACCTTGAAAACAAAAACCTTTGACTAAACGGTGGCATAGCTGTGGAAATCTTCTCAAGTTGGTGAGACAATTGCATACAAAGATGGGCAGATACAGTAGCAGCTGCTTTTTCCGAGAAGCCCTTTTTATGTGTTAATTGATGATTGCAGATTGAAAAAAAAAAGTGTTTTTTCTTCCTCTTGCTTTCAGTAACTGCTGCTTCTCCATGCCTCTCAAAAAAAATTAAGAAGGGTTAGAGTTATGTTAGGACTCTGCACCATGGATAAAATCCTCCCCTGTGACTTCAAAGGGACCATTTGCGGTGGAATGAGTGTCATTTGGTGGTGGAAGCAGGAAGCTATTTGGGTGAGAGGCAGGACATAAATGAGCCAAGGAGCTAGGGAAGCAGGACCTGAGGACTGTTGCAAAAGTCTTTCCCCCTATGGGGATATGCAGGTTATTTCAGCTGCTGGGATGCAGCAGACAATCGCAGGGCACTCGCTGCCATCCCAGGAAGGAAGCTCACTTCTCCTTGGCTCTCTGCCCTCCTGCCCTGAAGCCCCCATCAACACTGCACGTGAACACAAGCACTGGTGTTCAGTATTTAACAGCAGACGGGGGACTGTCACACTGAAACTAGGAGTAACCCAAAGTTCTCTCGTGAAAATCTGTCTTCACCTCCTGCTCTAGCTCATGATTCCAAAATAAGCCACAGGGCCTCATTTGCTTTCTCTGTAGTTTAATGAGCAGAAAAGAAAAATGTCTTTCCTTCCCACTTTAAAATGGACCATTACTTTCATAAAGACAGAAAGATGTAGTCCTGTCACATTCTTCTGCCATGTGCAAAAAACCTCACTTTATGCCTTTTCTTGGTCCTCACTTTTGTCTTTGTGTGCAGTTTTTTTGGGCGTAACTTATTAAATTTTTGCTTGCCTTGGATTCCTGCAGACCTCATTTGGATACAATGCATACTTGCCTCACTTCAGTTCCTGTAGACAGTGATGTATTTGATCTGCTGGCCTGAGATATGCATTTCTTTCAGAAACCCTAATGTAAACACTGGAAGTAGTTTATAGCCTCCAATGGCAATGATGATTTAAGGCTATGAAGAAGTGACACAAAAAAAAAAAAAAACCCTCCACCCCACCTCAGAATCTTAAGGTGGTTTTCTATTCTCCTCTTGAAGCTACAATTAGAAAGATCTTCTGGGTTTCTTCCTCTTTTTTTTTTTTTTTTTTTTTTTTTTTTTTTTTTTGTCTTTTCTTTCTTTTTTTCAGTTTTGGTCAAGCACGAGGAAGTATATTTCTGCTGTGTTGACTTTTTTTTCTGTACAACCGACTTGGAACTAAAACAGAGTCTTTCTGACAGGATTTAATATGAGGAAGTTTTGCAACATAATTTACAGCTGGTATAAAATTTCTCACTGAATATCAAAAGGTAACTGCTGCCATAAACCAGTTAGGTATTTTGGGGCATATTATCTGAGCAAAATGCTTGTCCCTAAAACAAACACTTCATTTTGTAAAGAAGTCTTTCAAGGCATCCACCTTAATTGTTACAAACTACCATTTGATGAGCAGAGTCAGTTTATGTGCATGTTAAAGAAGTGGTAGAGAGGCCATCCGTGAGAATTCTATTTCCAGTGTCCAGTTTCAAATAAAAAGTAATGAATCTCTTCTTTTTGCTTTCCAAATAAATTTGTCTGACATCCTAAAAATCTGAAATATTTAATGTAGTGACACTGAGCAATGAGAAATAAGAGTGTTTTGTTCTGTTTGTTTTAGAAAAGATTTGGAGAGTGAAGCTTTGTTTTGTACCTCTTGTTAGCACATTTCACTGTAATTGGCAGTTTGGAAACAGGTGAAAAAATATTTGTTTGTGTTAGCTAGCAGGGCTGCTCAGTGTACTGGCCTGAGCAGTGATCTGAGCATCTGGATACCTGGAGTTTATTCCCAGTTATGCCACTGCTCTGCTGGGTGACTCTGAGCAGCCACCTCTCTTTGCCTCTTTGCTGCCTGCTTCCTTCCCGTATAGTCTCTCTTCGCTAGTCAGCTGGTGAACTTTTGGAGCAAATGTTTTTGAAGCATTTTGATCTGTACAGTACCTAGCACAGCTGACTCCTATCTTGCTTGGGATCTGTGGGTGCTTCAGTCATGTGAGTATTAGCAACAAAAATAATGATGCCGTGAATCAGCATAGATCCACAGAAGTCGATTTACACACAAAGCAGAGTCTTGCCTACAGTCTTGTTTCATTGTGTTTATGAGAATGATGTAAAAGACAAATAGAAATGTTTCCTTTTTTCACTTTTTTGTGTATGAGAGATGTTCAAAGACTGGAGAAGGCAAATCTCTGGTTAGCTAGGATGTAGTTGAGGAACACCATACCCCTTCCTGTGGCTCTTACTGTGTGTCCTTACAGTCAGTGGAGTACAACCAGAGGAAAGTATTGTTTTTTCACCCTCCTAGACAGGAGAGGAGAGGAGTAAAACTGAGGACATGGTAGAAGATAAAGCAGTAATAAACAGAGTAAATAGCCAGTGATTGTTTTAGTATCTCTCATGCACTTCTGAGGACTAAACTGCTACTAGTACAGAAAAAGTAGACAAAAAAACCCCTTACAACACATTCACTAATACTATTCAGATAATAAAGTCATTGCTTGTCATAACAAGCACATTCACCATTTTATTTACTTACCTGTTGTCAAAAGGGTTTTGAGTCCTCCACATATGCTGTTTTGACAAGTTTTACTGCATTAACTGAAGCCGAGTTACTCCTTCACATGGGTATGAAGGAAAGTCAAACCAGGCCCAGAGCTGAACTTGTGGAAGCAATTACAAATGATCAGAAGTGTTTTCCTAATCGGCTTTTCTTTGTTGCTCTTTTGAACAGTAGAAGTGTTTGTTGCTCACTGCATGGTCAGTGTTGGCATATGAAGGTGTTTGTCTCAAGTGCTGTGCTCTTGTAGTAGCATTAAGCCCCCATTAGCATGCTTCCTATGACATGCTAACTTTGCTGGCAGGCAATTTTATACTTCTGCAACTCAGAATGAGGGGTGAGTGAGAAGAATGGATGACACTTCACAAAAAGAAAAACTGTCATATTATCTGAACTAAATCCTGAAGGCTTGGAGGGTTATTTCCCCAGTTCACCACAAGTACGTTTTTCTTGAGCTGCAGGCTTAATGCAGATACCTAAATAAACAATTAGTATTTCAAAAGTGTTGTGTCTCCAGTGATTCCAGTAGGATTTGCTGGTTCACTAGTTTTAATTAACTGATAAGGGCTTGGAAACCTAACTCTAGACAATTATTCCAGAAAACTTTGAGTAATAACTTGTAACAATATTAATTATTTAGAATTAACAATCAACTATTCAGCCTGAATTTGGAGGATGTGCAGTAAACAAGGTGTTAGACCACACACAGATTGAGTACTAAATGTTAATATTTGTAAAAAAGGTATGCTGTCATGTTCTTAAAACTATATTAACAGAAGTAAATTAAATTTGGACAACTAATGTTTTCTTAAGTTTTCAATGCTTTATTGTGAAGTTTTATTATTTTTTCAGTGGAGGATTTTTATAATAAAGTGTACACTGCTCCTTTTCTATATTGTGCTATGAATTAAATATTAAATGATAAAATATATTTAGAAAAAAGTAAAGTTAAAATGCAGTAACCAAATTAACCAACTGTGGTCGTCTGAGACATGTTAACCCTGCTTTTTACATGCTTGGTCACTTGCAGTCTATTTTACTAATTCAAAGAATTCACAATGCGTCTCTCAGTCATTTCCAGGAATTTGAAAGAGCTCATTTGTTTATTCTTACTTGCAACAGGCATCTCCACAAAATTCTTAAAAATATATCAAAAAACATTTTCTCCTCTGAAACAAAACTTTAAGCACCTAAACATAACGATCCTTTTTTATGGGCTAATTAGTGCATCAAATTATTGCTCAGGCCCTTTATCTGAGACTTTGGCTAAAATCCAAATGGAAATGAGCTTGGCCGGTGCATTTTAACCTACATTTCTCAGCCTCTCAAAGTCACCATGAGATTTAACCCAGTTGGCAGCTCTGGTTAAGAGACAGGCAGGGCTGGCATAGCTGAGATGCTTCAAGCGGGGAAGACTGTAACACTTTGACAGGACTGCGAACACACACTTCCACTGCATTCCCTTCTTCCAGACCCTGTTCTCACTCCCATGCTGGCAGCAACATTGTACACGATTCAGTTATTTGAGATGTACAATAAAACCACTTTTTAGGAAAGCAGTAAAATCCTCCTGAACATGGACATGCTATAAAGTCAATAATAGTCCACTTCTGAAGCAGAAAAAGGATTCACTGCTTGATCCCATTATTTACCAATTGTGGTACCCCAAGCCAAGTAGTGCTCAGGCATCTCTTGCCAGCATGGCTGCCCTGGGAGGCCATTCCCAGGTGCCGGCCACAGAGCCATGTAGAGGTGGGTGATGTGATGTGTGAGTGAGCACAATGACAGACGTGTCTTCTTTGAGCTTCTGATCCATCAGACACTGTGGTGCAAGAACAGTGATTGTTTGATTGCCTCGGCTGTGCCCCAGGACAGTCCTGACATGAAGATGTGGTATCTCAAGGATTCATCCTGTTTCAAAACTGTAAAATAAATAAACAAAACAAAGTATTTTAGAATCTGTAGCCATTGCATCACAGGAATGGCTGGAGTAAAGGTTGTGTCTCATGCGAACCATGGAAGAGAAGGCTTAACTCAACAAACCAAACTTTTATAAATTCTGTCCTGAGCCACGGTTGCATAAAATCCATGAGATATCAGAGACATTGTAGAAGTTTCCCCTTCAGTTACAAATCAATGCATTTTGTTCATTTTTTGCAGACACCTGATCTCAAGATCCATTAAATGTTTTGCATTTCACTCGCAGCACAGTCCTTGATAAGCTTGATAACTCCTATCACAATAAAATCCACAGGAAAATAAAATAACTGTCAAGCTATCAAGGCCAGGATGAACGTCACTGAAGAGTGACGTGCTGAGGAGAGTAGGTGCAGCTTTGGGAAGCAGATAGTAAATTTTTGCAGAGCTTTGAAAACAGCTTATTTGTTTTTAAGAGCTGGAGGTGAATAAAATCGAAGCCTAAGGCTATTGATAAATTATCTCTTATTAGCCCAAGGGAAGAAAACAGGTCCTGTGGAACTACATTTTCTCAGAAACTCCACAGATAAGTTTTAGGTATTTTATGACTTGTAAAATATTTAGGAAACAAAAAAAATTACTCCTTATGTTTTTATTTGTCACTAAAGACTCATAAATAAATTAATATTTTTTTTTTTTTCTTTTGACCCAAACCCTGCAGAATTTTTTAATGGTTTTAAAAATGTCTTACAAAAAGTCCATGGAATATGTAGGGACATTTTCATTAACAAAAAATAATCAAGCCTTCTTATTTATTTTTAATGGATTTTTTTTTCCATTCTGGAAATATACTTCAGGAGACATATTTAGTGTCATACAAAATAGTGAGAAGATCTTCCCAAGGGCAGAAAAAAAAAAAAAAGTATGTTAATTTATTCTTATACAGAACTAACCTTGAGGGAATTTCCAAGGTTTGTATTATTTTTCATTAAACCCCCTCAAAAGAAGTAAAAAAGAAGTTCAACGAGGTTTTGACATGATAGAAGTTGTCTCTTCATATTTAATGCCAAAATATTTGGATAAAGAGTTTATGCTGAAATAGAAAAATAATACTGACTACTGTATTTCTTTTAATAGTTACCAGGAATATGCAGGTGGAGCAGGTTTGGCATATCAATGGGAGTTGAAAGACAGGAAATAAAAAAAATAGATTTTAAAAACAACAGTATTTATTGCTCTGTCTCAATGCAATGAGGGCACAAGAAATATAATTTTAAAGGAAGTATTTTCATTATTTTTTCATTTTTTTATTAAATTTAATTAAAACAAAACAAACCACCCTGAAAATATCATTTCTTGTTCAGCAAATTACATCTTCTAGTCAGAAGTCTTGCATTTGGCAAAAGATACATTTCTCTCACACTTATACCCACTACTGTTTTGGTTTCGTTTTTTTTTTTTCTCTCGCAACACAGCCAAGACAGCTTGGATTGATTTCCTTGTTCATTTTTCAGCTTCATTGAAAATGTCAGGGCAGGCAATGCAGGGTTTACTTAGTTAACATCTCTCTCCCAGGACCAGCTCCCCTTAAAAGGCACTTGTCAGTAGATCGCTTGAAAGAACTGGATTAAGACAAGCTAGATGTTACTGCTGAGATGGTCA
Organism: Antrostomus carolinensis; assembly: GCF_000700745.2. Taxonomy (NCBI): domain Eukaryota; kingdom Metazoa; phylum Chordata; class Aves; order Caprimulgiformes; family Caprimulgidae; genus Antrostomus; species Antrostomus carolinensis. The sequence goes on along the minus strand of NW_010314605.1, from coordinate 17,177 downwards.
GGTAGCTGTTAGCTAAGAACAGGCACTTTTTTCCAGATTCTTGACTTTTTACAGTATTTCCTCGTTCCTTACATTTTCTCCGCAACCAGGACAGCGCAGCAGTGTGGGGGCAATCCAGAGGCAATGGGTGACTCCCTGCTCAGGGCACAACAGGGGCTTTGGGACAAAAGTCAGCTCTCAGTGAACGAGATACTGTGAAGCTGCCTTGTGCCCTTGTAGCCCTGTTTTCTGTCATTCCATGAATGCCTGATTAGCTCAGGTATTGTGTGTACATACAAGTGTTCACATGTATCTGACACAATTTTGTCACAAGTGAGAGGACTGCTAACAAAGCTGAGTCATGTTATGGTTCGGAGGCACATAAGCAGGTTACACATCTAGAATTGAGAAAGTAGGTAATACTCTGCACCAGACTCAAGCAATGCATGCTAAAGTCACTTAAATGTGAGGTACCTCAGCTTTTTAATATCCAGTAGGGAAGTAAATCTGAAACCTCAGGTGACTGAATAGTGCAAATTGTACAAACTAAAATAAGATCACTTGGTACATCTAGCCAAAAAATGACAGGGCCATTTGTGCTGCCTGCTGTGCTCTGTGAAAAGCCAATAATCCTGGTGCTGTGTAAGAGCTGAGAAATGGTTTGTGAAATCTGATGAATTATGGACAGTGGCAGTTACCTGTATATTAGAAAGAGGTTCAATAGCAGGTTGCAGAAATCCCATTAAGGTAAAACCTGCACTGTAATACATAGGAAGAAAGAAGAAAGATAAATGTTATTGCTTTCATTATGTCAGTCTATCAAATTGTTAAGCTCCAAGTAAAAGTAAATTGCTTAAATGACAAACTTTTAAAAGAGACAGCACAAGAACTCAACAAGTGAGAAATTACTGATTTGATAATAGCGACAAATTTTGTAAACAGGTTTGCTGAGGTTTGAACATTTATTTTCTGTTATTTCACAAATCAGTCTTGAGGCAGAGTGTACACAAAATATTAGTAGTTTAGAGTTTAAAGAATCCTACATAACATTGCATAGAGCAAAGTGTTAATGTTATTACTAAGATTGCGATTGTGAGAAATGTGGTATATAATTATTGTTGTTATAATGCACAGAGATTTACCAAGATCTCTGCCCCATTATATTGGTTTTCTACAAGCAGGGACAGTAGATTGCCTCACAAAGCTCATGATTTAAACACATTTAAATAATTGATTAAATATTGTTTAGTTCTGTTTTGTTTTCCTTGTTAAACACTTTCTAAAGTGATAGTTAAGTGGAAGACTTCTGCCTGGACCTTCACTCTTTGATAAAATGAGCAGCTAATGAGGATGGGGCAATAAGGATGGGGTGCTCTTGTACCAGAGCAACATTGACCAGTTAATGTGCTGTAATGTGGTACCACTGTCTTTATAAATGTGTCAGCTGATGCAGAGGAGTAATGTTAAATGCAGGAGGTTACACGTGGAGTCAGTAGTAGTGCCAGAGACTGAAGAGTTCATATAACCAAGTCTCTCGCAAATACCCAAGATAGAAAATTTCAAAGATTATTTGAAATTATGATAAACCTTCACTTTTTATGTCAGACTCACTGTATCTTGTCTATCATCTGGTTACTCTTGATCTGATCAGCAAAAAAACTACAATGTAACCAGCAAATCCTATTTCATACAATGTACTGGCATCAAGACAATCCTATTTATTCCGCCTCGTCTCTGCAAAGGGTAGACATTGTCATTTGCCACTTGTGCTTTAAGCAAAATCAAAAATGAAGCCAAACCAGAAGGTTATCACCATCTTTATCACCATCTTAGTTTCCTCAGTGTTTGAATACAGAGTCAATTATGTTTTAGCCACATTAAATTCTCTTCAGTATTCACATTCTGTTAATAAGTCAGTATCCTTTATTCTACTATTGTGAACATTAATGAAATAAAATGGCTTAGCTGGGTTTATTCAAAAGTGAATTTGTGAAGTTACAAACAAATCTAGTTCATGTACTTCCTGATTATCATCATAAAAACCATATCATATTATTTCTGCTCCCTGGAAGACAGATCCTCAGGTGATGTAAACTGGCATAATGTTTGACTTGAACATGCTTTCAGTGGCTGATATCAACTGAAGATCCTGCCCTAGTATTAAATAGCATTTTGTATATTTTTATTTATTGGTTAGAGGAAATGATAGCATATGACTGAGTTAGTTAACCATCCCGAACAAATAAGCCAAAAGAGGGTTGATTTAGATCAGATAAGGAAGAAATTTTTAACAGTGAGGGTGTTAAGACACTGTAACATGTTTCCCACAGAAGTTGTGGATGCCCCAACACTAGAAGTGTTCAAAGTCAGGCTGGATGGGGCTTTGAGCAACCTGGTCTAGAGAAGTGTGTTGCTGCCCATGGCAGGGCGATTGGCCTAGGTGATCTTTAAAGGTCCCTTCCAACCCAAAACATTCTATCATTACCTACAATTTAAGCAGCAAAATGTGCACTTTGGAAATGAACTGCTCAAAACAATGCAGTCCAGAAATGAAGAACTGTCTGTTGGCAAAGTTCCCTTAGTAAATCAAAAGATTTGAATGCAAGTCAAGAATTAGTTAGTGGAGGAGATCCTATGGTGTCTATTAAGCAAGATACATGACCAAAATGGTCCCTTGTGCCCTCCTTGTGCCTATTCATCTGTGGTCTGTGAATTAATGATAATTGTGAATAATTTCTGTAAAAGCATTCATGCAAGAAAGCGAAAGCAGTAAGGAGTAACTTTTGCAAAGCGTAGCTGCACACAGGGGTACTGTACACTGGGCATGTCTGCTCTTAGTACTACTTTTGTTGAAATTAATGGGAGTGGGGAAAATTTCCACCTTTGTGCAGACTACAGTTTGAGGCAGTGTCCTGTTACTATTTTGCCATTTCCAAGGGAGACTATAGTTTCAGCTGTGATAATAGCAAGCAATACAATCTGGAAATTAAATAACTGTTTGTAAAACCAGTCCACAGACAAAATACTGCAGCTGGAGCTGAGAGCAAAGATACAGCATGGCCTTAACAGGGTCAGTGTTACAATTAAATGGCCTTGTCTTTTTCATCTTTGAGATTATTTTCATTTTTGTTTTCTAGTAGCAAAGCTGAGCTACTGAGTTAAATTCGTTGGACAAAGCCAGAATTCATAGTGGACATTATGACTTTCCCATTATGTTCAGATACTGCCTATGACTTTTTGAGTGCCATGAGGGTTTGGATGTTTTGTTTTATTTTTGTCTTGGGGGGGGTGGTGGTTGTAGGGGTGAGATTTTTATTTCTTTTTTCCACCGAAAGTTTACTGCTTTACTTTGTTAAGAGATGTGAGAGATTAGAGGGAAAGAAAAACTTCCAACTTTTGTCTCCTGTGATGTGTTAATGAATGTTCAAAAATTTGCTATATTATGTCAGTTTTTATGTATCTCACCCTTACTGAAATATAGCACAGAGGTCTTGATGGTATCACTAATAATGAATTGAGTCTCAGATCTGTATCTAAATTTCTTATTCTGATACTTTCCAGTCTTACTTGAATAGTAGCTGGTTGCCCAACCCACCCAACCCTTTCTAAGTGGATTAAACAAAACAATCTTGCTGAGTTTGCTGCATTGCTTCAGGGAGGGTAAATTTTATAGGGCAAATTTATTTCTGTTGGCCCAGACAAATCTAGTCTGCAGTACCCAAAGGGAAAAATATCTCAAGCAAACAGGGTTGTCTAAAAGCCCTTGTAGTAACCTTTAACCATTTATCAACCTATTCTCACGATATATAAACCTGACTTTAGGTCAAACCCTATAATTTAAAAATATATTTTTTTACAATTTAAAAATAATCTGCCTCCCATCAGGTTGGCATTTAAACTAGTTAGCAAGTAGGGGGAAGGAAGACTGAAACTGACTGAATATTGTACTATTTAGTTATTTTGTTTTATTAACAATGAAGTTACTTCTATATCAGATCTACATCACATATAATTACTTTTGTTATGAAAACCTCATATTTTTGGGAACTGCAACATACAGGTCAAGTTAGTTCCCTGAAAGCAGGAATTGAAATTCCTAAGAAAAAAGAAAATCAGAAAAATCCTGTGCTGTTTTGTGTCACAAAGGCTACACCCTTGTGCCACTGAAGCTGGTGGAGCCTTTTGGGGGAACCTTAAATTGCTGGGGGTGGTCCGGGCCCCCTCCCAGCCTCGCACTCAGGTTGAATCAAAGCAGTTGGCACTGAAGAGAAAGGTGTGTGCTGCAGTATGAGGAGGCCCAGCCTTCTTCCTCTGCTGTGGGAAGGAAGATCACTGAGCAGATAGCAAAGAGGATGAAGTAGTTTGTGGGGGGAGATGTGAATTCAGTGCATACCTCAGCAACCTCTTTCCACAGGAAATGAAAGCTACCCAGATAAGGTGTTGATTGCCTCACTGACACTGCCCTGAGCTGCAATAACTGCAGCTCAGGCTACGTGCAGACTTGAAGAGGACTTCAAAAAAAATTGAAAAAACTCCCACCACACATGAAAATCAATCCTTCTTGTACCATTCCTGCCACGACTTGCATATAGAGTTCGCTGTTTAACCTTAAAATGTTGATAGCATCACAAACAATCTCAATAATTTAAGGAATTCAGCAATTTCATACCTTTAACTAGGGATCAGTTGTGGCAAAGCCATGCAGATAGTCAACACCAACTGTGTTCCCGCAGAAAAAAAGTTTAATTGGTTTGTTTTGAGAATGAGCATTTGATTTTTATATTTTTTATATAAACTTTGTAATGCAGTACTACACTGACTTCACAAGAATGTTTAAATATTTCAGTTCCTTTTAGAATTATGGCCTAAAATAAAAAAAAAAAAAAAGAAAAGAAAATCTGAATTTCACCAGCCTCATAACATGATACAAAAGGAAGAAAATCACAAATAAGGCTTTGAAAGGGTGAAAAACACAGAGCTCGGGTGGTAAAATAGGTACAAAATAAAACCATGATTGAAAGACAGCTGAATCCCACACAGGCATATTAGACAGTGTTGAGTGATAGGCAATAAAAGATCAAGTTCATGTCCTTTCTATTGCTGCAAGCAGAGGCCATAAGATGCTGAGTCTGACCAAAAGCATCAAAGAGTGCAGAAAGTCATGGGATAGTGTGAGTCATTTGGAGAATGATCTTCCTAAGCTCCTCCTTCACCTCCACCCTTGAGAAAACAAATTAGTCAAAATCAAGTGAGTTTGCTGAGAGGTACCACAACATGGAAGATGCTATGGAGGCTAAACAAAATAAAGACAAAATATTTTACTTTGGAAGGAGATATATCCATTCATATCAGAATCCTTATAAGTATCAACCCAAGCTGGGAAAAGAATTTTTGGTCGATCACTATTATAATTAATATATGTTATAATTAGTGTCTGTTGTTGCAATACTGTGAAATAATTCTCAGTCTTGACTCTATATTCTGCTGGGCATAGTCAGAAAATAAGAGGCAATAGGCACACCTCTACTAGTATTTTAGTTTAGAGAAGTGAACGTTAGAAGAGCTTAATCTGGTTGTCCTACCTAGTGTACTTTGGCTCTCACCGTGGAACTACCTTGGAGATTGTAAAATGGATTCTTCTGGGGTGAAATGAAACCAAAAGACATTCTTTAATGTCTTTTACTTCTTATCTGTAGTAAAACTCCTGAAACACCTTTATAAAGAGTTTGTTTTTTGGTTTGGTTTTTTTTTTTTTAGAATTGCAGATCAGAGCTACCACTGACAAATCTCTCTATTTTGTATCCATTAAGAGGGATGTCTCCATTTTCCCAGCATTGTAAAATTTTCAAATGCTTGTGCAAATTTCCTGTTTTGCATTCTTCACATCACTGAGCGTATTATGAACATCTGTTATGCATTGACTTACATTGACTATACTTAATCTATAGTATTATTTTTATTTCTCAAGCAGTATTTAATGACATCTTTTATGAATAGAAGAGATCCAGTGCTCTGGATTCAGTGTCCTTGTAAGTATAAATATCAACCTGAACTAGGAAAATAAAATTATACCTACAATTGCTGGAATTGTTGATATTAAGTTAATTCAAAAAGACGAACCATAAAATTAATTACTTGCTTTCTGATTCTATGTGTCAGAAATACTGTTAAAAAGTGATATCCGTGTATTCTGTCATGTGTGATATTGAGTGTGTTTTTACTAGTTTTCCAAGTTATCTGGAAAAAATAACAGCAACACTTTTAGATTTAGTTAACTCTCTGTTTGGTTTTTATTTACAATGAGTCACTGGGTGAGGAAACTTATTTGCATCATATTAATCAGAGTTAAGTTTGTATTTTAAACATAAAGTCCTGCAAAAGGTAGCAAGGATCTTAACACTCATTTTAATCAATATTCTGAAGAGGGAATTTTGGCACAGATAAAAGTAAAAAAAAACCTCCTGGACTTGATTTTATAGAAATGAATTGCAGTTTACAGTGTGACAGTAGGTGCAATGCTTAAGTAAAACTGGTGCTTCCATTTAGCAACATGAACCCCAATGTCTGGGTAACCTTTCTGTTGCACTATAGAGGCAGAACATTATTTTAAGATGTGTAGTTATTTCTTTGGAGGAGAATACCTGTAAAGAAATGAGGCACAGTTGTAAGGAGTGTGTTTCAGATGCTGGGTTGAAGAAAGCGAGGAAAAACCACAGCAGATGGCTAAAAGAAGATTGTAATCATATTTAGCTTTTCACACTTCACTACTTCAATAGTAATTTCATGCCAGTGCCTCCGGATGTCCTTTTAATCCTGCTCATCTTTCTCTTTCTCTTTCTCTACTCTTCCAGTGCTTGCCAGCCTGAATCAGACAGTGTTGCAAAACTACAGTCCCAAACAGACTGTTGCTCTTTCTTCTTATCCCAGTGCAAAGAAATTGGAGAGACCTATTTCTTCTACCACTTCTGTTTCTGATGCCACCTGATATAATTTTCAAGATCTGGTTTAAATTTAGAGCTTTGTAAAGAGACCCTGAGTCTTAAAAGCTTTTTAATGGATCAAAGTTTGAGAAAATGACCTATGTTTACTGATCAGTCTTTAAACAAGTGACTCTTCAGGGATCTAGTTTTTCTTCTGAAATAGATCTCAAGCTAATACTTGTATGTCACTTAAACAAAAATATCCAGTATAACAGTATATCCAGTATAATATCCAGTATAATATCCTGTGTTGCCCAAGGAAGTTGTGGATGCCCCCTCCCTGGAAGTGTTTAAGGCCAGGCTGGATGAGGCGTTGAGCAACCTGGTCTAGTGAAAGGTGTCCGTGCTGATGACAGGGGGGTTGGAACTAGATGATCTTTAAGATCCCTTTCAACCCAAACTATTCTAAGATTCATTCTATGATTCTATGAACATGTTTTCCACCTCAACAACAGTCTAATGATGGGCAGCACAGTTTGTGTGGACTTCACAAAGGTGTGGGCCCCTGCAAAGAGGAAGCAAATTCTTGCTTTTAGGACCTCAAAACCCAAACCTCTATGAATGCAACTCTTTGTGGTAGGCAACCTGAAGACAAACAGATGGGAAGAGTAATTCTTATGGCTGATTCAAAGTCTGTTGAAAAGGACTTTTACTCTGAGAGAGGCATTTTAGGAAAGGTGTGCAAGGAAAACACTTTCAAAGTGCAATGTATTCTGAAAACATGAGGTACCAAATGCAATCCAGATGACGAAAGCAGTAATGTAAATGGGGATTCAATTGGGACACTTGAGCAGTATACAGACAACATACATAGAAAGTAAAGAAATTAATAATCTAAGAAAAAGGAAGACAAAAGGCCTTTTCATCCCCTCCACCAAAGCAAGAGATAGCGTCACTAGAACACCAAAGTGTGGTCTATATGGGACATGACCCATGGAGTATGATTCTGTAGTGCAAGATGAAATTCTCTGTCTTTATCTGCTACTTACTCAGACCCATGTAGAAATATCAAATCAAACCAAATCAAATAATAATTAAAATACAGAATATAAATATTCAAATATAATTTGTCTGCCACCAGCTGAGGTACTGAATCTCCACTGTTTCCTTTGGTTTTATTTACTCTTTGTAAGTACTTCATTCTGCAGCTTCCTACTTTTGTTAGACCTGTGTAGGAGTGCTCTAAGTCTCAGGGAGACTTTTATTTATGATGTCTTTCAGTACTGCAGATGCATATTAGTTTCCAAAGAAATCTCTTCACCTGCGCAATAACAGAGATGTTTCTACAAGCTTTTTAAGTATTTTAATCTGTAAGAACATTAGTTTAAAAATGAGCACTTTGGTGCTTGGATTGAGTTACACTTCAGAAGTAACACTTCACTGTTGTATAAAATACTGATCTGTATATAAACACTATAAAAAGGAAGCACTTTTAAAGAAATCTTGTGAAAGATTTACTGTATTTTATTAGTATTCTTATTCAATAGATAAAAAAACCCCACATATGAACATCTGAATTGCTAGGCAAAATGTTCTGAATACAAAAAACTTTTGCTGTAAGCAGTAAAATAATCTTTGTTTAAATATTGTAGTCAAATACAACAAAATGTGATGTCTGTGTGTCAGTTTTCCTTGCCAAAGTAAGAGGATTTCCTCACAAAAGTTTAGAAAATTGTTTAATAACCTGGTGGAATTTAAGGCATCTTTTTTTCATTACAGTTTCTTTTTTATCAGATTAAGTTAACTTCATTTCTTCTGAGCAAGACACCCTGCAATTGAATTTAGAATAAAAACAGAAATTCATTTAGTTTTTTTGATAATAGAGAACAGTTTCTCAGTTACTTTAATGTCTTTACAGGACGTATTTTTAAATATAGTTCATCAAAATCAGTCCTCAAGATTAGATTTTATTTTTTCATATTTCAGAGTACATATCTTTTTGCACAAGTTTTGATATACATTTCTAATACAGAAACAATACATTTTGTTTCTGCTGAGTAGTATTTATTGCTTAAATCTAAGGGCTTAAAACCCTCAGATCCTGATTCTTCTCCTTGCTTTATGGAGCTAATATAATATAAAGGTCAGCCAGGGTATATATGTACAAACATATGTACCTTAAATTGACAAGAAATTTATATTCAGTAAGATAAAAATTACTCAGTTGCATATGGCCATTCTTTTCACAGCTCTAAAATCTGACTACTATTGACAAATTGAAACACTTAGAAATTAAATTCGTGGCTTTATGTATACTGGATTTACAGAGTTAAACTGCAAATCCTCTCCTCTCCTCTCCTCTCCTCTCCTCTCCTCTCCTCTCCTCTCCTCTCCTCT
>NW_010314605.1:0-7828 GCF_000700745.2 Antrostomus carolinensis | reverse complement strand
TCTTCTCTTCTCTTCTCTTCTCTTCTCTTCTCTTCTCTTCTCTCCTCTCCTCTCCTCTCCTCTCCTCTCCTCTCCTCTCCTCTCCTCTCCTCTCCTTTCTTTCCTTTCTCTTGTATACCAACCTTCAAATTCTTCTTCTTCTTCTTCCCTACTTGAACTCTGTTGCCAACTCCTGCAAAGTTGTCACAGGTCTCTCAATGTTTTGGGTGTTTTCTAAGAGCTCCTCATCTGCCAAGTAGCTCATGAGAAAAAAACGAACCAAAAAATCCCTTCTGTATTTCCAGAGACAAGTTTAGGGATCTGATTCCCAGTGAGAACTGGATTGAATTCCCCCTGAGACTTCTCACTGAGAATGCAGTTCGAGGCCGTCTCTGCCCACAGCAGAAGGAGGTGAAAGACCTTTCCATTTGTTATTAAAACAATAAAAAACCTTCTAAGTGATATTCAGGAAACTGGGGGCCTTATTCATAATTGTTGAATTCTTGTGAAAGCAATACTGGACTTGATAAGTAGCTTGTTCTGGTGACTCCCCCTCTCCTTGCTCTGGTCAGACAGGACACATTGGGCTGTCTTCACTGAGATACTCTCTGCCTGGGTGTCCCAGGGCACAGCCCCACCGCCATCTCAGCAGCCGGCTGCTGGCAGGGCAGCATTCCCTATTCAAGGGGCCTCTACTTCTCACTCTGAATAAAAAATCTGCCAACACAGATCTTTGTGCTGTTTCCAGAAACCCAAAATACCCAGGATTGGCATTGGCATATCTCATGTGTTGTGTCAGCCAGTTTTGTCTATCAAGGGATTGCAAAACAGACATGAAAATTAAACCCGAAACTGCTTCAGTAGGCAACTTGAGGAGAAATTCCTCTGCTGTTCCCTTTTTCATTTCTTTGCTTTGAATAGTTTTTCCAGTTAATGGTAAGTTCCCATCCCCCAGCCTCCTCACCAGATATCTAATATTGAGTCTCTTTTCCTTAAAACAAAATCGTCTTTATGTTTGTAAAGCTCTGTGTTCAGAGCACTAAACGGAAGGATGATCATTTTAATTTCTCCTCATATTTAACAACATGACTTTTGTCTTATAATAAAGGATTTCTGAAATGTCTTAAGTATTGTTTCCCTGTTTTCTTTTATATCTTCCACTTCTGATGAGAATAAAGGCAGAGAGATAAATCCTGATCCACCATTTCAGATTCCACTGTGAGACAGAACCTGTCTGTAAACCGAATCCCCCTCTTTCCCCTGCAGAGAAAAGATTGTTGTCTGGTGCTTGAGTCTAGTCCTTCCTGTTGGAAGACTCTTGCAATCTTTTCTTGCAATCTTTTCCATGAACCACAGTCCATTGTGAAAAGAACTCAGGGTATGAGGCATAGAAGCATTTTTATTTTTTAATTGAAATAATTCTTAAAAAAACTCTCAACCCCCAAAAAAGTATACCTTAGCTTTAGAAAGAAAAAAATAAAAAATAAAAACAAAGATTCCAGAACAAAAATTTATTGCAAATAAAATATAGTGCCTTCCCATTAGCCCAACATTTTATTTGATAAAAAAGCAAAACACTGAATTGAAATAAAATAAATATTTGGTGAGAAAATGGCTAATACTGAAGCCTGTAGATGAAAAAACGTGGACAATATTAGATCCTATGATGTGCAAGCTAGACTTCAGCAAGCGTTTTATCAGCAGTTTATCCATTAATTACCCTCATTTCTGAGAGAATATCAACCTTCAGCTCTCAGCCTACTTCTGTGAATGACAAGCATGTAACCTATCCAGAAGTCATCTGAGTTAATCGAGATTAATTTCTTGTGAGCAGAGAGATCAAGTCTCCTGGGTCTCATCAGAATGATGGTACTTCTGATTTATACCCATGTAACAGTGTTATTTATAGAAGGAAACACCTCACAAGAAAATCAAAATATTGTTCCTTACTTCCCCTGCCTGACAGCGGTGCTCCTCTGGAATATATGTATGATTTCTTTCCTTCTCAGAGCCTTAAAATCCTTTACTTTCTCTTTGCATGAATTCAGAACTATTAAATGTAATGAATTATCATATAGGATAGCTACTAACACATGAGAGCTAAAAATGGAGTTGAATTCTCTATTTGAAAGAGGAAGTGACTTTTTTTTCTTTTTATATGCATTTGCATCAATGGCAAAGGACAGACTTTTTTATAAAGGTTGATTCAAATAAGAAAATCTCCTTTTAGAAACCACAGTTGTATTAGTTGAAAAAGCCATGGATCAGAACAGAAGCGATTTCTAGAGCAGCCAACAATATGTGTTCTGTGTAGCCCCTAAATTTTGTAGACCTTTGCCTTACCTCCCCTCCACTTTCAAATCCAGACAGCTCCCCCTTTTTATTTTGTAAGTGTTTCAGAGTGAAAGGTTTCTGGCCTGGTACGTATTTCCTCCTGCCTGCAAAGACAACTGTTTGTAAGTGCCACTGCACTTCTGAATGTTTTAAGATGTGGTCTCAGATAACTTGAAGTCTGGTATCTTGTAGCTTTTAGGTTTAGGAGAAGAAAGTGTTGTGGAAAAGCTATCAAACTTCTTATAGCAATGGGATGCAAATTCAGTTTCTGCCTCTGCCAGCCCATGGGAAATTTAAACTTAACAGGGAGACTTTTCAGAAGTGTGAAGGCTTACCTTGAATCAGGTCACACTGAATATTTGCAGAAAAAATAATAAACAAAAAAGAAGCTGGATCTGGAGAAAAGCAACAGAATCTGTTAAAAATCTCTTTTCAGAGATTTGAAATGTTGGGACTGAGTCTGAGGGAAACATCTGGGAGAACAGAACAAAGATGAAAGAGGGCATGCCGTTAAAACAGGCAATGCTAATCATAGAATCATAGAATGGTTTGGGTTGAAAGGGACCTTAAAGATCATCTAGTTCCAATCCCCCTGCCATCAGCAGGGACACCTTCCACTAGACCAGGCTGCTCAACGCCTCATCCAGCCTGGCCTTAAACACCTCCAGGGAGGGGGCATCCACAACTTCCTTGGGCAGCCTGTTCCAGTGTCTCACCACCCTCACAGTGAAGAACTTCTTCCAGGCTGAACAGCCTCAATTCTTTCAGCCTGTCCTCATAGCAGAGGTGCTTCAGCCCTCAGATCACCCTCACGCCTCCTCTGGACTTGTTCTAACCGCTCCAGGTCTCTCTTGTGATGGGGGCTCCAGAACTGGACGCAGTATTCCAGGTGGGGCCTTACGAGAGTGGAGTAGAAGGGGAGAATCACCTCCCTCGACCTGCTGGTCACGCTTCTCTTGATGCAGCCCAGGATACGGTTATTTGCCTTCTGGGCTGCAAGCGCACATTGTCTGCTCTTGTTCAGCTTCTCATTCAACACCACTCCCAAGTCCTTCTCTTCAGAGCTGGCCTCAAGCCATTCATCTCCCAGCCTGTATTCATGCTTGGGGTTGCCCTGACTCAGGTGCAGGACCTTGCATTTGGCCTTGGGTAACGTCTCCACACAGGTTGTGTTTGTGTGTACATATACTCACAGCTCCTTGCCCTTGTATTTTTTAATCTCCTAAAGAAGTATATTTTTTAATCTCCTAAAATCTCCTACTTTGCAAACTTGACATTGTTATGGCATGACACTCCTTGTAAAGAAGAAGAAATTTAGAATAAAATAGTTACATTTGTAGAGACATTGAATAATATATGGATGAATCTTTATTGATAACGGAAGTGTAGAAGAGAACTAAATCCTCTATATTTAAAGTCGTTCCCCAGGGCTGTTCGCCCATCCCAAGGTCTGCTGAAGCATGGGCATGGGGAAGTTTCCAATTTTCTCAACACTTTTCTAAGATGCTCTGTAGTACTGCCTATGAAACAAGCACATGGACATCACATGCAGACAGAGGAGCAGTTCTACTAAATGCCAAGGACTTAGATCCAGTGCCTGCATCAGACTGATTATCATTATTTGCTGTCCTTCCTCTAGAAGGGGGGAGTTCCCTATTGCTGGCAGCTTGCAGTATTCTTGCTCTTTTCTTAAAACTTCTTTCTAAAACAGGCCATGAACCTTAACACCTGCACACAATCTGAGCAATGAGGCTTTACACAGGTGGGGAGCAGAGGCAGAGGCACAGCATCCCTGATATGTTTTCTGGGATCTTCACTGCTAACCGTTGTACTTGAGGGAGTAGTTAGGAAGAGCACTCTCTCCTTTCCAGGACTGTATGTTAGCAGCCCAGGAATCATTCTGGCACCAGAAAAATCTACATACTCTGTACAAGGCTCCAAAAACTCTTCCCCTGGATCAAAAAGTAGGTATGTGAAGTTTTGGCCCCTAATATTGAAAGACTTGGTATCATAAAGACATTACAATTTCAAACATATTGGATGAGGAATCTCTTCAACCTGAGCAGGTATTTCCTAGACCTGTGTGACCAGAAACAAGGCTAGTCCTCAACTAGAATTTGAACAAATTGATTCTACTGTAAATGTTTGTTTTGTTTGTATTGTTTCAGGAATGGCACAAGTCTCATGAGAATCCAGTATTATCAGCCTTTCTCTTTCTCAGACTTAAAAGGAACTCCTTTGAGGTTCAAAGTTTTTACCTTCATTCTCCAAATATAATTTTCACCTATCTTTTCCAAATATTTATTTCATTTCCATTTTGTTTTGCAGTCTTGGAGTTGCCACTGCAACCTCAATTGCAGTTACCTTAATTTTGCAGGGAAAAATAAACCAGAAGTTTACTCAACTGGTGGTAGCATAATTTGCTGCAGCTCCACTGGAAATCAGAAGTTGAAAATCCAGTATGTAGAAGTCTTTTTCTGTGAAGAAACAGAAAACAGTGGAAATCTCTCACACACATCTCTACACTTTGCATTTGGAAAGGTTTGAATATGGGACATTCCACATACATCTAAATTTTCAAGTGCTGCTCTAAACTATATTAAACATTGGACATCTCACAGTCTGTCATGATTATCTCTTATATTCTTGGTTTTCATGTGGAAATGAGTTGCATTCTTTGTCACCATGATGACAAAGCTGTCTAGGTAGTTATTCATATAAGTGAGGATGAGACACACTTTTCTCACAATGGTAAAATAATATTTGTCTTCGAGTTCAGTGAGGAACACAGTGAGATGCATCACAAAATGCCTCAGCTGCTTTGACAAAAGAGAAAAAAAAAATACCAGACCTCCAAGTACGGAGTGAATAAATAAGCAGTATAAATAAGGGAAGAAATACGAAGGAATTGCCAGGCCCTCAGTCCTAATGTGTGCTGTCTCCACAAAGTCCCATTTGTGGCCTTAGAAATTATTTCTTCTATTTTAGTTTGTTTTTAAATACAAGCCACAGAGAAAGGCATTTTCCAGCACTCAAATTAATGTATAGAATACTCCAGTGGTAAAAGAAACTATGCTAGCAATGCGTATGTAAATTTACTTCTGCTTTTGAACTCTGTTTATATATCATTCTGGAACTCAGCTGCTAATACTTAGCACCAATGTAGTCCTTGCTTACAACATTTTAGTGCCAAGGGGGAAAAAAGGGATTTCCTTCTCTTAGCAAGGGATTTCAATAAAAGAGGAGAAAAAAAGGCTGGTCTTGTTGAAATTTCCTTACACATAACTTTTTTCATTAGCTGTGAAATGTTCACATCTGCAACTAGAAAAAAACCTGATAGATTTCAGTGATCCAAGGTGATACTATTATAAGGGAAATATCAGCAATTCCGTAATTCAACATGTACTTTCCTTGTAAAGGAAAGCCTATATGAAAATACTTCTGCATCTGAGATAAATAAAAATGTTTTAATTTTCAAAGAAATATTCTCATAGACTTGTCAAGAGAAGTAGTACAAAACTGCATGGCTTAAATATCATTGCTTTTTGGAGAACAGCAAATTTTTCTAACACCCAGATCAATATAGTGTAGAGTCTTGACCAATTCAGAATGAAATACTTTGAAGTTATTACACAAAAGCCAGCTGGTGGAAGTGTGTTGTAAAAAGAACTTGTTGAATTATTCATTGTGAATAATCTGTGTCACAAATTTTCCCTCCCATTTCTCCACCTCCTTTTCAGGAGTTGTCTGCAATGCAGTTCTCATCTCTGTGAGTGTTTGGCAAATGGTTTATATTGATGCATTTTTATATGGTTCCAAGTGTTGCTGGATCTCCTGAAAACTACTATTTAAGTTACTATATTTTGTGATTTACAGTGAGAGAATACAACACCATCTAGTAAATAATTTTATGGTATTATTTCAGTACACTGATGGTATGATTGCAACTTCCTAACCTAGAGATTCATGAACGAGAGAGGTATATTATTTGGTTGTCTTTGTAAAATGGATTGATATGTGATTACATTTTCTGGCCTATACTTATCTCTTGTAACTTTAGACATCAAACTAAGGTGGCTAAGTGAGTGCCTATATGCACCCTATATAGGGTCTTTTCCTGACTGAGGGTGAACAATTGACACTCACTGAAGTTGAGACAGGTCTTTGGTGCAATCATTGTTCTTCATTTATTAGATTAGTAGTGCAAAGAGACAATGAACACCAGGTTGAGGAGTTAAATCTGGATCTAGATGAGATTCTCCTGTCTGAAATCATCCTTTTGCAATATAGACAGGAGACTTAAATTCAGCTAACATAATATGACTCCTTTCTAAGGTTGCCTTTATGGTCAGAAAGGAAATGTAAGCCCTTCTAGAGAGTAAACTCTTTCATCCTGAGTAGACTTACGATATAGCTAGATGACTTATGCCCTGAAGGGCTTATTTCTCATAAAGTCTTGTGATAGGCATTAAATACCAAACCTATATCTGTGGATGTCTATATTCAGTTAAATTAATCTCACCTAAAAATCTCACCCACTCAGGTTAGCAATTATGAATATTAGTGGCATCAGCCCTTTTCCTGTTGCTGGAGAAACATTTCCATTGATTACACAGAGAAATGAGTTTTCAGTGTCATTGGTACTTATGAAGTGTGATAAAGTATTCAATGACTCCTAATTATTTTTCCAAGTTATCACCCCAAAATATGTAATGAAGAAATATAACGTTATTAGTTGGTTTGCAGGTGTATTACTACATCAGGAAACCATTTACACTTTTCTTAATAAATAAGTTTACATCCTCAAAAAGTAATTTTTCTTTGTCTAAGAAAATTCAGGCTAAGTGAATAGTTCATAGCTCTATAGATGCAACAGAAGTGTGATGAAATAACTAAGTGATAAGATTTTTATGCACTGACTCAAAAATAATTTGGTATAAGTTTCCTGTTCATAAATTTACCTATGAAATGAAGATGATTCTAGCCATTAAAGAACTAAACAACCTTTTAAAACATCCTTCTAAGAGATTATCAGAGATAAAAAAGATGGACTTTGATATGTTTATGAACAAGATCATATGATGTTGGGTCTATTTTAGCAGAAGGCTGGAGTTTTGGTAG
This sequence comes from Antrostomus carolinensis, assembly GCF_000700745.2. NCBI lineage: Eukaryota > Metazoa > Chordata > Aves > Caprimulgiformes > Caprimulgidae > Antrostomus > Antrostomus carolinensis. The sequence goes on along the minus strand of NW_010314605.1, from coordinate 394 downwards.
CCATTCTAATCCTGTGTTGCTGCTAAAACCATTCTTAAATTAGGGAATCATTATATGTTAGAAGTTTGAGTAGATTAAAGTAGTGCTTTAACCACTTGAGAACTGATGTTAATTCTATTTGTTATATATACCTTCAACAGTGAGCTAGCTAGATAAAATATCTAACTGCCTGTCACGCAAAGGAGCCACTTCCTTATGAACACCTATCTGAGTCACTTATGTGCTGTGACACATGTAATTTACTAAAAGTGCTCATTCCAGTTTTTCAGGAATTCAGATCTTCCTTTGGTTTATCAGCATCTACCAGTGCATTCTTTTTCATTATGTATATATTCAGAGAGGCACAAAAATGCTTACTAATCTAAAATGCATTTCAGGAAGTCATATATATATA
>NW_010314604.1:18893-23206 GCF_000700745.2 Antrostomus carolinensis | reverse complement strand
TGGGCTGCCTAGGGAGGTAGTTGAGTCATCAACCCTGCAGGTGTTTAAAAGATGGCTAGATGGGATGCTCAGAGATATGGTTTAGTAGTGGTTAGGTATGGTTGGATTTGATGATCTCAAAGGTCTTTTCCAACCAAACCATTCTATGATTCAATGACTCTATAATATTTATTAAATATGTAAATTATGTTCAGAAGTATGGTCCTTAAACTCATTTGGGAGAACAAACCAGTATTAAAAAAGGCAGACAGTCTGTTTCCTTTAATGACGTTCTGCTTCAGTGAATTGTTTGAGAAGAAAATAAAAACCCCTGCAAGGAAAGTATTATACCCTTGGCCAAAAGAAAAATCAGTTTGTGTCAGAAGATGTGAAATTCTTCATACTTATTTCAAGTGTTAACACATATTTTGATGGTTAAAGCTGCATTACAATGAGATTCCTACAGTCAAATGGCATTGACATCAATGAGGTTCAGACTTATACTATTCTGAATAAGAGGCAAGTTCTTGGGCCCAAATAAACGTTGCTTTGTATTATTCCACAAAGCCGAGGTGTTAATAGATAAAAGACATCCCTAACAGCATTTTCTGTCTCCTTGCATTCAGTTTAAATTCTTAGGGAGGAGAAGCTGAACTCCTCTGATGAGAACATCTTTAAAACACTAAGGTCCGATTTTGTTTCTTCTTTCAGTTTTCCATTTTCCTTATTTCTTCTTATACTCACCCGCTTACCTTTCATTTTAAATATTTATGTTAGTTTCCCCTAATATTTTTAGACATTATTGCATCAGAATTTCTGTTTGTATTTCTTCTGCTGGCACTGCCTGTAGCAATAATTATTAAGACTTTTTTTGGTCTTCGTATTTTATGAATAAAAAAAGACCATTTTTGAGGGCAGAGAGACTGAATTCACCCACCGTTACACAGAAAGACAGTAGTCATACATCTTCTCCACACTGACTTCCAATGTGTCTTAGACAGTGGTTCTAACGCAGTTCCTGAAAGTACAGTGAACTTGAGTTAGTTCCACTTACACTTGCAGAGAAAATTGTTCCTTCATGTCATATCATCTTACCCCATTGCTGACACCCTCTGAGAGCACTTCTTTAGGGGAAGCTCATGTGCCTTGGTATAGAAATAAACAGTATGGCTTGAGACCACCTAGCAGCTCCTGGCACCTAACAGAAGTTCCCTCTCTCCTCCCCCCCCCAGCCATAGCCTTCAACCTCTCACCACTGCCACCTCTAGAGTCCTCACCCTATCCTAAACTGATTCAGCAGAAAATTAACTAAACAAAGAAATTAATAATTTCTGCAGTTTGTTCTTTAGTGGCTCTAAAATATCTGTCTAGTTCACACTCACAATTCATTAAAGAGAGACCACATGAAGAAAGAAATTGAAAAATAACTTGAAAAAGTGTCTAAAATATTTTTTTTCCATAAGTGAGGTACTGCTGAGTTTCTGCCTCCTAATTATTTCCATCTGTGCATACAAGATTTGAAACTACAAAAACTGCCATACAAACCTCTAGACATAAGTTTAAATTCAGCTGCAAACAGACCAATATTCCTCTGTTCCACTGATGTTTATCTCCTCATTACTCTTTCATCCAAGAGCATCTTATTAATGCTAAAACAGAAAGAATAAGAACATCTGTATTAAAATAGAGTTGGAAATCACTAATTTAAATGTTAGTGTCCTAAGATGAAAAAGATAAAATACACAGATTTCTCACAGTCATGATAAGCACTAAATATGGTCTTTTTTTTTGCTAGAGACTTCCTAACTAATGACAGAAAACCCTCTTTCATGCTTAAAAATATAATGGGGTGGAATCTGTGGAGTTGATGGAAGACTTGGAAGGGCACTCACACAACTTCCTCCAGTTCTGGGGAAAAATATGAAAATAAAGATATATCTACTTCAAAGCTAAGTGAAGGACTGTCCTGCTAAGATTATACTACCTATTTTTTCTTGTTAGTCCTTAGGTTTCCTTCTTGTGATCATTCCATGTTCAAAATGGTAATCCTGAATTATCAGGGCAGTCATTGTGATGGTTATTATCTAAATGGGCATAACTACATGATGTGAACTGTATTATGTATTTTCCTCCAAGGCACTGGCATCTGTGTAAGAGTGCCAAGTCTTCTCACAAGGCTTCCACAAATCAATCAGAGATACATTTGTAGCCTCTATAAAGTTAGAAGAAATCAGATGGTGATAAAATTACCATCCAGTACACACATGCATACATATCACATAAGTCTTGCTTGCTTTATAGATACCCTTAAACTAAAAATAAATTTAGCTGTGCTTTTGCCTGAAGAAAACAGGAACTTCTCACAGATGGTGTGTATTATTTTCCAGGCTACACCATGTCTATATATCCAGCACCTCTAACCAAAGAGAATAAAAAATGAGAGATATCCTTTTTTATCTAATAATAACTCAGTATACTCATGTCATGTTTTGTAAATATGGACATAAATTTGAATTTCAAAAATTTTAACAATATATCTCTTATAGCATAACATTCATGATATATGAAGACAGAAACTCAAAAGATTTTTTACTGTATGGAAAGCTGCCTTTTGAAAGAAATTTTTATTCTGGTGACAAGTATAAAAATAATTTAGAGAAGACTTGAGGTGCTTTCAGTATGTCATTTGCAATTCAAGAACATTTACTTGTAGGTGAATAGAAGTACAATTTTGTGTAGGACAACCACCATTTCTGTGAGTATCCAGGCAGAGTGGACTAAAACTTAACCAAATGTATGTTGCGTTCACATTGTGAAAGAAATATTAGGTATTTTTTGTTTTTCAAAGATACTTGTAATTGTGTAACTGTCCAGAAATTGCTTGCTACTACCCTACACGCACAAAACCCCAGCAGTTTCAGACCTCTGAATGCAATATACTATAAGTGTTTTATTTTAAGCATCCATAACTATATTGCAAATAATCATAAATGACAGAGTTGTAACTGTGCTGAGACTTTAGTCTTAGTCTGATTTGATTCTGTGCTTGTTTATTTCACAGGCTTGCCTGCAACCTTATGCAAGAAAGGTTTGGAGAATATTCACCTGCTTTCCTAGACATCGTATTTTAGGACTAACCTCCTTAGGCTGCCCATATGACTGGCTGAGAGTCAGCTCCATGTGAGAGCAATATGGAGCAAGACCTGCATTGAGTTTCTCTGAGCTACATTGAGGAGGAGCTCATCTCTTTCCTTTGAAGACAAAGAGAAACAACTAGACTCAAACATGTAAAACAGAGATTGGGAGAATCTGAGTGACATTCTTTTGTTTCTCATTTGCAATAATCAGGTAATAACCATGATTACTTATTTTATTGCTGTTTAAAAACACTTAAAGCATTTCAGGAAGGACGTGTTCTGGAAATATATATTACTACTATGCCTCATGATCTAAAGCTTAAATTAGTATCTGTTTATAGCAGAGGTGTAATTGATAGCCATCTAATAATTAATTTTAAATAATACTTTTCCATTTCCCTCTAATCTCTCCTCTTCTCTTCATTGTCTATTTTCTTCCTTTCTTAGGTTGCAGTTAAAATGGCTGATACACCTGGCTTAGAAATACTTTTCCTCTTTTTCCCCACAAAGTTTCTCTAAAATCTTGTCTTCTCCTTGCAGTGATGCTAATTTCCAAAGCATGAGGAGAAACGTCAGCTATGACAATGCAGGCTCTAGTATCTAGATTCTGAATGGCACCTGAGTAATGTGACTAGAATGAGCAAAGAATTAACAAAAGTATGAAACAATTCCTGCATGAGAAATAGATTACATGGGTATCCACCCTGAAAGAGGTACAAATGGGCCCATGAGGCTGGAAAATTGTAGAAATTCATTAAATTATGTGTGGCATAAAGAAGGTGAGCAGGAAATTATTAGTTTCTGTTTCTTGTAAATACAGAATATGATCTTATAATATGATGGGTATTAAAGAAAAACACCAGATTCAAAACAAAACAGAGGAAATGTTTCTCACACAATATGTAGTTATGCTGTAGAACTACTCTCCTCAGGTAACAGTCTGCTGTGTCTTAAAAAGCAGTTGATAAAATGAATACTCTGAAGAAAGTTTTCTTAAGTCATCATAGGGTTTAAATTGGTTTTTTGAAGGCTGTTAACACCTCGGAGCAGAAAGTAGATCTCAAAAGTTTCTATTAAGTAGCAAAAAGGTAGTGCTGGACAAGAGAAGTACTGAAGTTGAAATTTAATTCTCCCCTTCTGCCCTTCCAGTTTTGTATGGTAAGAGAGTTATAGCAAAACTTGATTGAGTTCACTTGG
>NW_010314604.1:0-18857 GCF_000700745.2 Antrostomus carolinensis | reverse complement strand
ACAAATTCAGAATTACTGACCTTCTCCTTTCATCTGTTTTCTTTACCACATGTAAATATTCAAGGATTGCCACCCTGAGCACAACTCCTGTGACTTTCTAAATGACAGTCAAATTCACAGGCAGAAACAAACTTAATGAGACAGCTTAAGTTTTGTGAAATCAGTTGATAACTAACAGGAAATCACTGCAGCCTGTACAGCCCGATCCTATGCAGTGGTATGTGCCTTGTTAGGCACCGGTGCACCCTGCACAGGCTGATGGGACAGTTCCTAAACAGCAGCCTCGACTATTCACTGGAAGATGATAAAGGAATTAGTCTGTATCTCCAATGGTACCTGACAGTCCTAGGGGCAGTAATTTCTGTTACAGCTATTTGATCAAAAGTGATGGCAGTGATTCATGGATTTATGGATGAGTAGGATAGAAAGCATCCTGAGAATTAACACATGCAGTACCTAGTGGAGCTCATCTTACATCTTTCTTTTTCTTCCTTGTTCATCCCCTGTTTTGGTGTAATTTGTTCTTTAGGTAAAATGAGTGGTTTTGCATGAGATTAACAGATTTGCAAGCACTATAAACCCTTGTTTTGTGATAATAATACCGTTAAAATATGCAGGCACAACCAGAAAACCCCAGCAGATGTTTGAGTTCCTCACTAAATAATCCTTTCCAGTTCCTCAACCAGTTCTCTGAAATATTTTGTGAGAGGAACTGTGGAAGATGGCCAAACTGTTGTAACTTAAAATGTATAAATAGCAAGAGACTTTTGAGGACAGCTGAGCACAGCTGTTGTTTATCTTGACTACAGACTAAGTAAGAAAACATTCTTAGGACTCTGAATATTATTACTACTTTCTTAGGACTTTAACATTGTCAGTAATTTGGAATTGGGTCTTCATGAAATGGTATCAAGCAGCTTCTCTTCCTAATTATTTATTGACTCCAAATACTGTACAGGAAAGTATCTGAAGTTAATGGACAAATGTCAAGACATTCAGTTGTGAACCCCCCTCAGATATCCTTTTTTTACATATAACCCAGGTTACTGCCCATATGCGGACATAATTTCTTTTCTCTTATTTCTTCTTTACTTTCTTAGTTCTTCTTCCTTCCTACTCATCCTTCAAATATTTTTTTCTGAATTCCAGACATGTCAAAAACTCTTGATCCTGTTCTTCTCGTTCCACTCGGAGGGAGTAAAGAGAATCTGGTTCACACAGAAAGACATCTCTAACCCTCACAGGACTCTTGGGACTACACTTTATATTAATAACATATGCTCCAGTCACCAGAGTTGTTCCAGGAAAATTGTGTATTTCTGGTGGAGAAAAAGGGGAGAAAAGACGCTCACAAACAAAGTAACTGGATTATCTTGGGTAATTTTTTTAGTCTTTGACAAAAAGAAAATCAAAAGCATTCTTCTTCAGTCTTTGGGTTTTGGCCCTTGACTCTGTTGTCTCTGCTTTTTAAATGATGTAACTAAGGCAGTGAGAGACAGGAAAAGATGAGAAAACCTGAATACCCAAATATTTGTGACATTTTTTCACCAACTCTGAACATTAAGTTGAGAACCTATAAAACTTTAAAATCTAAAGTTCAAATGCTTACCTTTCTGAAGTTAAAAAATTAGTTTTCATTAGGAAAAAAAAAAAAGTGTGTGGACAAAAATATTCTGGGCAATTCCAACAATTATATATATTTAACAAAAATTATTTCTATCTTAAATTAAGTGAATAACCGAACCAGAGAATACAGAATGAAATTCTGTCAAAGTACAAAGGTAGGAGGGAAACTTCGTTACAGTTACTTTTATAGTTAATGTATAGGTCCTATAAAAATATAGGTCCTTCTAGGATACTATTAATCTTAACCTAAAGTAGACACCTAAAACAACTGCTTTTAGGGTGCAATGTATCTAAACTGTTTCTCTTAGCTGACAGTAAGGGAGCATAGAGTGACTTAGACAAATGTATGCTCTAGGTGTCTAAAGGTGAGAATTCCACCCAAAGGGTGTAGTGCAAATCTTATTACAAAGTGAACTGAGTCAACACTGGTGCACGCCATGGAAGTCAGCATAGACTCTGCCTAATCAACCAGACTGAATCGCTGTAAATATTATGTAGTTCTTCAAAGGTATAAAGTGCTAAAATCGTTATTTACTGAATAGGAGAGAAAAAAATTACTTTTTTTCCCTCTCTTGTTTCTGTGCAACAGTCACTACAGTTGAAACTGTTCTAGTATTTTTCTAACCCAGCCACAAACACAAGACAAGAAATGGAGATAGTAAAGTGTTTAGTGATGGGGGGGTTAATTTCTATATCATTATCCTTATGAGTTTAGTGACCACCATAGAACAGAAACACCTAGTATGCCACTTACTGATGCAGGAGCTTTATTTATTTTGCTGACTTCTCTCTGTCTAGATTATAAGGTCTCTAGTGCAAAGACTGCTTTTGTAATCTGCATTTCTACATAGCCTAGTGCAATAAAGCCCTGATTTTTATCTGTGCATGGCTACACTACCAGAGTAATAAAAATTACTATTATTATTATAATGATCAGGCTTATGCAGTCTTACGCATTTTATGCAAACAAGTTTATATGAAAATTAATATTAAGAGAAAGACATTTGCTTGACATTCAGTATATCAAGAAGTTTTGAATGGCATGGATGTAGGGTTGTCATGAATATGTAAAACATTGTGATAATTGCCATACTTAGATAACTGCATTTGAAAAAAGCTGACCATAAAATAATAAATTGGCAGTACAGAAAGTCATCATGATACTAGCTATAAATACTAAACATAACTAATTATTTCAAACTTAAAATGCTACAGACAAGTAATTTTTAATGAGGTATTATGTTCAAAAAATGTCCTTTTTTCTTATTGTGTTTCTACATGCAACCTGTTACATAGCAGTAATTTTGTTTTGAGATACTGTCTGTATTAGTAGATACCAATTTGAACATAAACTAAAATGAAAAAAATCTTACATTTTCAATGTTCTTTAGCTGTTTTGTAATTGTTGTGGAAAATGCAGGCAGATTCTTTTGTCGTTGACATCAGAAGTGGGGGTCACTCTGGGCCTGCTGAGTACATTCTGAGCTCAAGCAAAAATTGATTTCCTTTTTTTAAAAAGCAGCTGGCATTACAATGAATAGCTTTCTTTCGATTTTTCTTTTCCACTGAAGCATTCAATGAATGCAGCAGGCATAATAGGCTGAAGTAAACAGTGTCAGGTTCTGTTATATCAAGAGCTCTTTTAAACTAAGCAGACAAGCTATCATCAGTGCCTGAAACCCTGTAAATGGCAGTAGAGACTGAAAATGAGTTTGTTTCCTGACAAGTGTTTTGATGACATTTTGAAGAATGGAAGGAGATGCTTTGCTAATTACTGTGGCTGCCACACATTCAGTCATGATACTGTTTCATTAATGAGCAAATATAAACAGGCTGTGTAAGGCAGTAATATAATTAGAGATTCAATGAAATATATGCCAGCAACTCAGACTGTCATAAGCAAGAAAAATATAGGCAGACCTTTTCAGTTTGCCTGTGTTCACCTTTATTCACTGAAGGAATCTGTAGCTCTCTCAAATGTTTTTGTAAACCAAGAGATCTCTGTGGCAGGACAAGCTAAGAGCAAGTGCAAATAGATTAGATGTTATTTTTTTTCAGTAAACTCACCAGTATAGGGTAGATATCCTTTGACTATAGTTTAAATTAAAAACAAGAAGAATAGCAATAGGTGAAATCGGTCTCTGAACATGGTCTAACTTCAGCCTTGGTGAGACTTTGGATGAGATTTACACACCCATCAGTAACTGGGATTGGACATACTGTGGAGTAGCAGTAAGATAGTCCTAATAAGTCGTGACAACTGGAAAACAGTACTGCAGCTGACCACTACCCTTTCTGTATTATGTTTCAACAGGGGAATTTCAGTTTTGGCTGGATTCAGAGTTGGCTCCAGTAGTACACCATGTTTTTACTCATTAAGAAAAATACTTGGAAAAATCTTTTGTCACTCTTTAAGGTGTAAAACCATGTAAAAAAAATATATATACGTAACTTTAAGTTATCAAGTTACCAAGAACTAGATCTTAGTGTTATGTAAAGCAGATACAGCCTGTTCCCACTGTAGGATATAGTCTTCTTGTGTTACTGATCTTTAGAAATCTAAAAGGAAAATTTCTTTTGGGGTATATAGCTGTCCTTTTATGACACAGTACAAAGGAGTGTGTTGGGGCCTTCCTTTTTGCAGCTGGTAACAGGGAAAGGAGATCTCTCTGTTAATTTTGCACAATTCCTGCAGTTTTCTTTATACATATACTCTCTTGCAGTGTTTATATGTAGTTGATATCCAAAGGCTACTCTTCTCCTTTGAGAGAAGGAAATTTCTTGCACCTTTTCTGGTGATTTGCAGTTGCCAGTTACAACCTCCTACCTTATTCTTCTTTGCTTTTTTCCAAAGTACACATGCTACTTGTCAAGCTAGATCAATTCATGTGAAAAATCAGTCTGAAAAAATTATTTTTCTATTTTAAAAAATCAGCAATATTGATTTTTAAAAATCTCCAAAACCCACAGGCCTCGGGTTGTAATTTTCACTAAGCTTCCATAAATTAGAAGGCACTTTATAGTTAGGAATACCATGTCTGTGTGTTAACAGTGTGAAAATACCTGTCTTCCTCTGAGTCTTGTTCTCATGGTAGGACTCACCAGAAAGAATGGGATGGAACTGTGACTGCAGAGGTGCATATTACCCCTGACTCTTGTTGTGTGATATTGCAAAAGGAATCTTCCTTTGCTCCAATGTACTGTTCTTCAGAGGATGCCTAAAACTCCATGACAGAGATCAAGGCTGAAGATGTACCTCTACAAGTGCCATTGTGGTAAAGCAAAACTGTCAATCAGCCATGGTTACTATGGCTACTATGACAAGTAACTGGTGATTTTTTTTCCTTTCATAAAACCAGTACTCTCACAGATTTAGGGTGTGTGCTTACGGTGGAAAATTACATTTAAGAATTAATTTAATGTTATTATCTATATTCTGTGCATCCAGCGAAACAAATAGTGAAAACAGAAGAAGGTAATTATATTCCTCTTCAGTTCTGCAAGGGACAGAAAGCACTAATGTTATGCAGGGAAATTTATCTCATCTGACTCCTTCCAGGATGATCCTTCCAGTTGAAAGGATGTCACTGGTAGCTTCTGAAAACAGTTTTGTGAGACATATTGAGGTAAAGAGGCACATGCTGTGTATGGGATCTGGACGTAGTGGAAATAGCCTGAAAAAAGGGCAACAAGAGATCTTCCATTCCCCACAACTCCACTGTGGTGTCAAACATCTGATTTTTGCCATTCCTTGGGGAAGGCATACCAAGCTGGTGTTTCTGAATGCTTGCACATCTAGGCAGAATGTAATTACTGAGGAAATTAACTTTGCAGCTAAAGACTACGGTGTCACGATAATTTAGAGGAGTAGGAAGGGTGTTTTCTGAGCAATCACTAATCTTTTTTGCCCTTTCTTTTTGGTTATCACTTAATAACATTCATTAAAAGTGATAACAGGAATTGCTTCTCTTAAAATTTCCTACTGAGTCTCAGTTCAGTCAACTTAAACTTTTCTTGGAACAATATATTACTGTCGTGCTCAACTGACTTTCTTTAAAAAAGTAATAAATCTTTTGTACAGGTTTTTTCTTAACAGCACTAGAAACTGCAAAAAATACTCATGTTGCTGGTTTCCTGTTAAAATAATTGTGAATTCCAACCTTAGTTGTCAGATACAACCTTTCTACGTTAATGAATAGCAACTTATTGAAATTTCTTCTTGCGGGAAAGATGACTTTGCCTTTGGAGTCAAGAGGAGGTTAGCAGACAGCAAAGTCATATGCTTCCATAGTTATAAAATCCTCTTCTAATTTTTTACTCATTTTTCTACTGCAGCTTGCAGTAAGAAAACATGCTGATTTCCAGGGCAAATGCTTTTCCTCTGTTTAAGCTCAGTGTTATAATTACTGGTCAGATCAGAACAAATGCTTTGGTTGTCTTTCAGAAAAAAACCCTTGTATATGGGTTAATCTATAATAAGCAGAGGAAATTTTGTGAGTTCTGAACTGTAGTGCTTTTTTGTATTATCTTCCCTTTAGGATGGCATAAGGAAAGTTGTTTGTCAAGACATTCCCCCATTTTGGAACATAAAACAGTGAAATGTGTAACGGAGGAAAGCCTTCACTTTATTTACATTTTGCTGCCCTAAATTAAACCACTAAAAATGCAGCAACATTATGCTTACTCAGGAGGCGGCTGTAGTAAGTAGCATCACTAGTTATAACTATTATGTGTGCAAATGTAACCAAAAAAGGAAAAAGAAAGATGAATTGTCATTTTCCCATCATAAGCTTATAAAATGTAGGGTAGTATATGAAAAAAATACACCAGCTTCCCAAAACAATGTCTTTTAAAAACAATCACAGAAGAAGAAGGGCTATGAAGCTATACCACTCTTCATCCCACCAAGATTTTACCATTTTGCTGAAAGAATATTTAATCAACAGCAAAGTTTCTCTCAGCTGCAAGAAATGGCATAAATATAATTTTGCAAAAAATGAAAGATATGCTCAATTCATATCACATGAACACTTTGAGTCACCCAAACAGCATTACATGAATACACAAGGAATAAAATGAAAACAGCATTTTACATTATAAGTTCATTTTTATTGAAGCAGTAAAGAATCACATGACCTTGTATCTAGCCCTTAGGATAGCAATACAATTCACTTTGACAGCCAGGCTGAAAAATACTGCCATTTCACAGAGAAGGAAAAGTGCTAAAATTGATCCAGTCCCTGACTAGTGGTGATGAAAGTAGTACATGGGCGATGGCTATTACGATTTAAATATCGTATGCTGAAGTTTTTATTTCAACAGTCTCTACTCGTGTGTTAATAAAATGGAGATTAGGAGTCAGACCAAAATGCCATTTGTCTGTCTCTGGCTGTTAACTGATTGACTGCTAGAAGAATTCACTGGGCTGCACTCACAATAAGGGGCAACAAAGCTGGTGAAGGGTCTGGAGCACAAGTCTCATAAGGAGTGGCTGAGGGAACTAGGGTTGTTTAGCCTGAAGAAAAGGAGACTGAGGGGAGACCTTATCACTCTCTACAACTACCTGAAAAGAGATTGTAGTGAGGTGAGTCTCGGTCTCTTCTCCCAAGTAACGAGTGATAGGACAAGAAGAAATGGCCTCAAGTTGCACCAGGGGAGGTTTAGACTGGGTATTAGGAAAAATTTATTCACCAAAAGTTATCAGGCATTGGAACAGGCTGTGCAAAGAAATGGTGGAACTACACTCCCTGGAGGTATTTAAAAGATGTGTAGATGTGGTGCTTAGGGACATGGTGTAGTGGTGGCTTTGGCAGTGTTAGGTTTACAGTTAGACTTGGTTATCTTAAAGGTCTTTTCTAACAAAAACAATTCTATGATGCTAATATTTAGGACTTTGTATGATGGTAACATCTGGAAGAAGTCTTTGAGAGTGTAAAGGTCTGTGTAGATCTAGGAAGTGGAGATACTTGTAACTAAAGGTTATGTGCATATAGGAAACATCAAATATAAACAATGTTTTTGTAACACACAAGGTCTGAGTCGCAGATTGGAACGTACACACAACTGAACAACACACTCTGTTGGGGTCACAAGTGGTGCTGAATAAGATCCAGCATGCCCAGAAATTTATTCCTTCAACTAATGTGACACAGAATTCTTTTATAAGCAGTTTTCCATAAAAATCTAAATTATACTAGATGTATCTCCAAAGTTAGAGGAAAACCAGTTATAAAGTTTGCATGTTTTGAATAGGAGCAACTAGTGTAAAAATCTAGTATTGCTGTCCTAGAGGCAAGATTGTGACTTCCTTGGTTTTTTTCCATAGCTTTGAAATTGGGAAAAATATCGGTGGCACAAGAAAGAAAATCTTATAGAAAACGTACAATATGGCATTTCTACATTTACTAATTTCTAAAACATTTCTTATTTCACATTCCCACGTATACATAGAATCACAGAATGGTTAGGTTTAGAAGGGATCTTAAAGATCATCTAGTTCCAACCCCACTGCCATCAGCAGGGACACCTTCCACTAGACCAGGTTGCTCAAAGCCTCCTCCAACCTGGCCTTGAACACTTCCAGGGAGGGGGCAGCCACAGCTTCTCTGGGCAACCTGTTCCAGTGTCTGACCACCCTCACAGTGAATAATTTCTTCATAATATTTAATCTAACCCTCCCCTCTTCCAGTTTTAAGCCATTTCCCCTTGTTCTGTTGCTCCCTGCCCTTGTAAAAAGTCCCTCCCCAGCTTTCTTGTAGCCCCTTCAGGTACTGGAAGGTCTCTATAAGATCTCCCCAGAACCTTTTCTTCTCCAGGTCGAACAGCCTCAACTCTCTCAGCCTGTCCTCATAGGAGAGGTGCTCCAGCCCTTGGATCATCCTTGTGGCCTCCTCTGGACTCGTTCTAACTGGTCCATGTCTTTCTTGTGTTGGGGGTTCCAGAACTGGACACAGGACTCCAGGTGGGGCCTTATGAGAGTGGAGTAGAAAGGGAGAATCACCTCCCTGGACCTGCTGGCCAAGCTTCTCTTGATGCAGCCCAGGATATGGTTATTGGCCTTCTGGGCTGCAGGCGCACATTGCTGGCTCGTGTTCAGCTTCTCATTCACCACCACTCCCAAGGCCTTCTCTTCCGAGCTGGTCTCAAGCCATTCATTGCCCAACCTGTATTTGTACTTGGGGTTGGTGCAGGACCTTGCATTTGGCCTTGTTGAACTTCATGAGGTTAGCACAGGCCCACCTCTCAAGCCTGTCAAGGTCCCTCTGGGTGGTGTCCCATCCCTCCAGCATATCAACTGCTCCACACAGCTTGGTGTCATCAGCAAACTCACTGAGGGTGCACTCAATCCCACTGTCCATATCTTCAACAAAGATGTTGAATAGTACTGGCCCCAGTACTGACCCTTGAAGGTCACCACTCATCATTGGTTCCCACTCAGACATTGAGCTCTTGACCTCAGCTCTTTGAGTGCTACCATCCAGACAGTTCCTTATGCCCTGAGTGATCCATCCATCAAACCCACATGTTTCCAATTTAGAGACAAGGATGTCATGTGGGACGGTGTCAAACACCTTGCACAAATCCAGGTAGATGACATCAGTTGCTTTAGCCTTATCCACCAATGTTGTGACGTCATCAAAAAAGGCCACCAGATTGGTCAGGCACGATCTGCCCTTGGTGAAGCCATGCTGTTTGTCACCAGCCACCTGCTCATTCTCCATGTGCCTTAGCATAATTTCTAGGAGGATCTGCCCCATGATCTTGCCTGGCACTGAGGTGAGACTGACTGGCCTGTAGTTCCCTGGGTCTTCCTTGTTTTCCTTTTTAAAAATGGAGGTTATGCTTCCCTTTTTCCAGTCTGCAGGAATTTCACCAGACTGCCAGGACTTCTCAAATATGATGGATAGCAGTTTTGCAACTTTGTCTGCCAGTTCCCTCAGGACCCATGAATGCATCACATTAGCTCCAATGGAATTGTGCACCTACATCCCAATGCAATTTTAAGAATGCTAACCATTCACATGAAGATTATACACACTTAAACACTTAAATATGTTTCAGTTGTACGAAGGACCCTAGACAGCCCTGAAGTGTGAAGCCTTTTGTTTATCTCTCTATATCTATATTTATACATCAGAAATGTAAAGTACGGGCAAAAATCCAGCCACCATAATTTTGATATGTGGCAGGATTGTCTGGTGAAGTGAAATGATAAATCTTCTGCTAAATCCTTTAAATCCTGAAGCTACCAAGGCTGAGAGACATTCATGATGCTGGGAGGCAGCAAATGATGCTACCAGTAAATATACTTTTTTTTTATTATATGTCTAAAATATTTTTCATTAATCCTTTTGGCTAGTGGAATTTATGTAAACACCTTGCAATAATTTAAATAGTTAAACTGGACAAAGTAAATCTCTTCAAATGAGTGCATTACTATTGCAAAGTACAAAGAAGCTATCTGATAGCATTTAAGACTGTTCACTGATTTTTTTAAAAGTACATAAAAATGAAATTCATAGGAATAAAGCTTTCTGTGGCATCTATGGTTTGACTTAAGGTCCAAGATATGCGTTGGAGCCTATACTTGAAGACATGCTAAAGAGCTATGTTTATATCACTAGTGCTCTAGGTTGTCAGATGTTAAGAATGTAGTCTTCCCAAGAAGTTGTTATCTTGATGGTATTCTGAGAAAAATGGTTATTTCTTTCGATGGTTTACAAACAAGTCTATAGCAAAAAGCAGCATTTTTTTCCCTTCTGTTCCAGTTGATGATATGTTTGTTAATAATGTTCAACTTCATCATGCATGTGTTCTCTCACTTTTTGTTTTGCTGTGTTCTACATATTTTTAACACTTAAACTTTAATTACAACAAAATTATTTACATTCTACTATTCAGTACTGTACTTTTTCACTATTCACAAGCTAAAACCTTTCATATTAAAAAAAAACCCCAAAACCAAAAAACAAACCCACATAAACTTCTCAGCTGCTAGTATGCTAATATTCAGATAATGGTCTCTTTTGTCCAATGTTCTACTTGTACTGTGATTCTTTTGCAGTTAAGATATACAGAAAAACAAGTACAGAATTTGTGTGGCAATCAGGTGAAAGTTAAAGATCTGAAAACTAGTGTAGGTGGCTTTGTTACAGTTTCCGGAAATAGAATTGATATTTTCTACTTCATCCTGTGTTTGTCATCAAATGGTCAAATGCCTGAAGGTCTGGGGATGGGCCTAATCTGGCTTGTTATCTATGATATTATTCAATATCTCCTAATGTCTCATTAACCTATTGTACTATACGTATTCTGGTGTGAGTATACTGTAGAAATAGAAAGAGAAAGGGCACAGTGCTCTCACATCAATAAAAGACCAGAAAGCTTTGTTGCTGTCAGGGTAGCTACTAAGCAGAACGAGGACAAGAAATTGGACTTATGTTAGGCAGAAGCGTAATGAAGTTTCCAGAGAAGAAGCACCACTACATTTCCCTTCCCCTCTGGGTGGTTAATATATCAGGTCACAAATCCTGTGAGTTGATGATTCATTATTTATTGCTCCTGGACCTCTCATATGGTATATCTGCATGAATAACATTCACCACTTGAAGCCAAAAGCCATCAATTTCTCAGAGTACCTACCTTAGGGCTTTTTTATCTTTTTTTTTTTTTTTGCTTTTTAATCATAGCAAATTATCAACTCTCTCATTGCTTTTCTTGGTGGTGTGACAATTTTACAGCATAATCTAAGTTTTCCTGTCCTTAATATCTTTGCTCACCATGCAAACTTCTAAAGACTACTGAAAACATTCATTTTTTTATTGGCTGTTCCTTTTCAAACCTCTGTTTTGTTACTATTACAGCCTTTTCCAATACCAGAAAGTTATAAGCTTCCCAAGGGATATGTTTTATATGCTTGTTCGGATGATGTCAATATCATTATACTGAATTAGCATGATATTATGAAATTTGAGTTTAACAAAAACTGTTAAAATATGTTTTAAATATTAGTGCTACTATTAAAGTTTGTGCCAGGTGTTCATTACCTAAAACATTATAGGTGAATTTTTAAGTAGAAAGTGTGAAAAGAGTCTCTTTTTGTTATTTTTGGCTTTGTCTGATTTCTCATATGTAAGAGAAATGGGAGAAAGCTGTGTTACATCTGGCTTTGCTAAGTGTGATAGCAGTTGGGTTGACAGCAAAATGGGAACTTTAAGTTGTACTACTATTACTGAGATAATATGACCAAACAAATCTTTAGATGTACCAGAGTGAACACTGCTGCCTCAAGTTGGTAAACCTGGATTTAGTTCTGGATGCCTGGGCAAGTTCTCCCTAGAGAGTGGTCAGAAAAAATATTAGGTCCAGACCACCAAGAAAATGGTGAAGTTGTGGAAGTCTCTGGTTCAAATTAAACCAGCTCAAAGTTCTAACTACTAGTTTTTAAAAACATGAATTTTGCAATGTGTTTATCTATGAAGCAAGACATGTAATCACATACAACATACAACATTATGCCATAAGGAAACTACCTTCATATCTAGAATATAACTTTTTCAATCTATTTTGTATCTAGGTACAGAAGAACTACCCTAAACAAAGATTCTGAAACTAACCACCTCTAAACTTTGAGATATCAGTGTTCCACATCAGATATTAATATATACCTTAATAAATAAGCCATATGTCAAGAAAAGTCCAAATAGAAACACTATTTTGACCACCCATACTGAACAGTATTTCCTTGGATAGAACCTGGCAGTGTAAGCAAGGCAACAAAATATACAACAGCAAAAGAAAACTGATAATCATTAATATTTATATTGATTGCAAGCATGAAAGTATCTTTTTTTTTTTTTTTTTTTTAACTTGTAGTGCTTAAAAAAATAATGCTGATGGAAGTGGAACATGCTTGCAATCTCGTAAAACTGTGGGTTTACTGCTATTAGTTATGCTGCTATGATCCTTCTACTTTGCTTTAATATTTTATTTCTTTCTGCTTTCTTTTTGGCTGCCCATCACATTATAGTATCAACTTACGAAGTAATGTGGAGAAATACTACTATGAATGGCCTCAAACACTAGCAAAGTAGGCAGATGCGTAGGACAGTGGATAACACAAGCAAATGTACATGGAAGAATAATGAGTAATTCCCCTGCTGTTCATAGTCCCCAGATTGTGTCTGAAGAGCGTTGTCCTCTGGGTTCCACTGCAGATCCCCTTCCTTCCTACACGTGTGGTGGTTTTAACTTGGTTGGCAGCCAAACACCACATAGCTGCTCATTCACCCTCCTTGGCCTGGGAAGTAGGGGAGAGAATCGGAATAGTAAAAGTGAGAGCTCATGGGTTGAAATAAAAACAATTTAATAATTGAAATAAAATAAATATTAAAATAATAATGCCAAAAATAAGGATAATAACAGTAATAATGGGATATATAAATGAGTGATGCACAGTGCATTGCTCATCACCTGTCAAATGATACCCATTACCCTGCTAGCAATCCCAGAGATGATCCTGAAACCGAAACCACAATCCTGGAAGAGAGAGAGGGAAAATTAAAAACTTTCCAGCCTACACTCATTTATATATTGAACATGACATTCTATGATATGTAATATCAGACTGGTATATCCAAATGCCAGTTTGGATCTGCTAATCTTACTATGCCTCCTCCCAGTTTCTTCTGAACCTACAGACTAGCAAAACATGGGAAGTTGGAAAGTCCTTGACTTTCTTAACAACAACTAAAATCATCGGTGTATTATCAACATTCTTCTCATACTGAATCCAGAACACAGTGCTACTCTAGCTACTAAAAAGAAAATTAGGTCTATCCCAGCCAAAACCAGGACAACATGGAAACCATGCTGTTCCAAGGGCAGTGACTCTTTAAGTTTTGCCTGGTTTTGGTTGACAAGCCTTGAACCAGAGTTAAAACTGTGTTATGGTTCACAAACAGAATTGAGATATAGATGGTCTCTAGTTCCAGTTTATCTAAAAATCTCTCTCCGTGTGCTAGTTTTTGATAAGTGCATTCCTATCGGACATACACCAAAAGAATTGGATGAAATCCAACATCTATTAGTGTAGGAGGACTTTATTTTTCCAGAAATGCAAAAAATGCATAAGTATTTTTAAGTTTTCACTGGTTGACAGACAGAGAGTAATCTGCAAAGACTGATCTTATCTTCTCAGAATAAAGAAAGTTAAACTGTTAACCATGAATGCACTCAAGTGATGAAAAATTGGGGCATGTCGTTTGGACTTTGACTGGCTCTAATTTAAGCTACCAGCAACTTGTGTTCTAGAAAAAAATATACTTTTGAGTATTTTGTTTAGGATGAAAGCTTGGAATTTTTGTTTATTTTATTTTAGCTCTTATGGCTTTAAAATGATCAGTAAGTACATGCACTTCTTTCAATTTTAGGAAAAAAAAGTTGGTTCAAATTTACACAGACATTTTGGTGGTTGGTCACACAGAGCTAGTTTTGTAGTTCTGGAGTAAGGTTATTTAACATATACTTTCTAAATTACCTATAAACAAGATGTGAAGGAGAGAAAGACAGTGGAAGATAGGTGATATATATGCTGAGGCAATAAAGTGTGCAGAAATTTTCAAGGAATTATGCTCTGCACATTCTGTAGAGAGAATTTTCTGGATATCAGTTTGTATCTTTTTCTGTATAGGTTGCTATGCACAAAACTAAAAGAAACATTATGTATTACCAGGTTGGGAATAGAAGCAAAAGCACTTCAAAGAACTGGTAATTTATTTAAGGGAAATTTAGAATACTTTATTTCAGCCGGAGAGCAGTAATAAACTGAGTATTTCCAGAAACAGTCCCTAATCTCTTTCAGTTGATATGCTGGGCTAGACACTACATGTGTCCACCTAGGCAGCTAACTAGTGTGTTAGAGAAAACATGCACAGAGGCTTACAGAAAAAAAACATAAGTGCCTTCATTCAAACTCATAAACCTGAGCTCTGAACACCTGGCACTGTGACTGGCCTCAGACTCCGGAGCATGTATAACTTGGCCGAGGTCTGAGCTGTAAGTATGCTTTATATAGCATCACATTAATCCTTAGGTTCATGGTTTCTGCCTTTCAGTTTCCCTGCCTCAAAATGCTTGAAAGCTTTCTGTATTGTCGAAATCCAACAGCTTTCTAAAGGATGTAGTGATAATTATAAAGAATAAGGGTGTGTGAAAAAACTGTCACAAACATGACTAAAATGGTGACATTTGTGCTTTGGTTTTATGACTGATTAATTTTGCTGTATGCAAGGGGAAAACTCTAATAACTTGTTCTAATCAGGAAATATGTCCTGCACATAATTCAGGGAATTTAACTGTCAGACAAATGGAAAATTAACTAGAACATAAGGAGTGAGCACAAGCATGTCGTATGTAATGGTTGAACCAAGTGACATGGAAGATTTTATCAGTATTTACTTGTTTTTAAAGGGTTATTTCCCATGGGAACTTTTTTTTTTTTGACATTCAAGGTACTGCATATTAGTAAATAAAGAAAATTATTGGAACTGCAACCTCACAAGAATAGCAGTAGCACTCACTCCTTCCTGCTATCTCCTTGCACATGCTTAATGTGAAATTTAGTGCAGTCTGTTGGTGTGCATTTCCAAAGGGGCAAACTCGCTGGCTCTCATTTTGGCTGTGCAGTGCCTTCTCCTCTTTCTTGCCTGTGCTGAGAGACTTGCATGCTTTCTTCTGCTCTGAGGGGCAGGTGACTTAGACAGTGCTTTGGAGAGTTCAGCTGGTGGTGATGGCACCTCCTGTCTGGCTGGTCATCTCACTGGACCCTCAAGGGAAACAAGATGCCACTCTTCTGGCAGAAGAGGTGGCTTTCAGACAACATTCATAGTTAGGTCCCCATCATCATCAGCATAACATAAATGTGTTTGGGAAATAAGAAGGCCCATTTTTCCACAGCAGATAGATCTGTATGCTGCCACCACCAACAGGATTGCGAGGCTTGCCTTTACCACAGCATGTATTTATTAATGGAGTAGCTTCTCTCTCCAAATTTCATTGAGCACTTGGAATAGTTCCTTATAGGACAGTTCTTGATGGACAGCTGGACATCTCCCAGAACATTATTTGAGAAATAATATAGCTGCTACTCAAGCTGCATGGGAAGTTGTTGCCCTGGGATCAAGAATTTTATCCAGGAGTATGTTTTTGTCATACCTTGTGCAGAGACTATGGATTGCATATGGGTTTACACTGAAGTTTGTCCTTGAACGACCAATTATAATTTCTCTTGCAAGAGGAGCAGCATTGATTTATTTTTTTTTAACTATTCACTTGTTGGAAAAATACTTTTGCTAATAAATTACAACTGTAATAAATTACAAATTGCAACTGAGGTGGATAAAATAGGGAGAAAATGTTATTTTATATATCAACTAAGTCTCCTTTCCTTCTTAAATATTCACTCCTTTTTGCCACCTTTTGTTTATTTAACAATCATTGATCAAGTTTAGCTTTGTACTTTAGGAAGTCACAGTATGCTTTCTGTTCTATAGGCTCAGTAAAAACTATATGCTCATCGTCACACTATTGACCCTATGCTAAGTATGTTATTAAAGCAAAATTTTAAGAGTCTTATTGGATGCTTTCTTGGGGTCAAATACCTGAAGCTTCTCACTTGAAACCTTTACTATACTCGTGGTATCATTCAGAGATTCCAGTCTCAATAAGGAAAGTGTCTAAAATGTTGTTCTTCTTCCTTTGCCTATGGAAGTTACCCTAGTATTTCCTTTAAAAGATTTTTCTAAAGAACTTAAAGGAAGAAACTCAGGTTCAATTCCCAGCACATGCTGTGCACCTTATCCTCTCCTGCCGCAATGTTTGGTTCTGTCAGTGTATTCCCCACTCTTTTATAATTGCAGCTCATGATTGTCCATTTATAAAGCAACCTGGGGTTTGACAGTTTCCTAATGAGATGTTACAAGCCCTCATTACAGCTACTTTCAAACAGCTGAATGTGATGTCTTTAGGGTTTTTTTAGATCTTTTTTGTCATGGTTTTGACTTCAGTGAGAAGGTTAAGCAAGCAGGGATTCTTTTATTTCATTTGTAGCCCCTTATTTTCAGTTGTCTAGAGAAAATTATTAACAGAGGAGCCCTAGAGAGCTTTCAGTTTTAAATGTTGAACTCTACCTAAAGCAGTCAGTTCCTTTTCCCTGTTTCAGTTGTAAATTTTGATAACTTAGAAATACATTTTCATTCTCAAGTACTCTGAACAATAGCCTCTCTCTAACCCAATGTAATCTTTGGAGGGCTATTTAATCCCTTTCTCATGTTGTTTGGCAGACACATGAAAAAACTGTTAATCATTTTATGAGTCCTACTTTGCCAGCTGGATCAGAGGATCCTGTTTTCTAGGCAGATTAATCTATCTGTTTCTACCCTGTAACCTACTCTGTGCCTTCAGCCCTCATCCTGCTGGAAATACACAATGTAGTGATAGAGAGAAACTGGCTCCTTTGGGAACTGTAAGGCTGTGACCATGTCACTATTTTTTTTAATGTTGCAGGACTCTTCAATATTCTAAGAAAATAGACAGTAGAAGTTTCAAGTTGAACACCCAAAAAAAGTGGCCATACTTCAGGATTTGGCCTTAACATCTCAGTGATATCAGGATTAATCTGCAAAATGGGTGTCTTCCAGTGGATTAGATAGATCTCCAAGTCTGCTGCTGAGATTGTATACATGAAATAAACAATTAAATATGTGTTGTAAGTTACTTAAATTTTAGGGATCCAAACATAAATACTTTTGAATACATATTTTTAAAAAATAAATATGCAGTTCTGTAGTGATGTTCCAAGTACATTGTTGATTTATTCTGAAAAACAAATATGATGTGCAGAAAAACTTTAATTTATACATATATATGATACTGGAATACCAGTAAAGACACACATAAATATATTCAGTCACATATGCACATTTACAGAAAGAGGTGGATATTAGCCTTTATTTCTGTGAGGAAGTATTTTTTTATTCAAATATTATCAATTGCCACTTACAGTGCCTGTTAAATCTCCTATTACATTTAGCTCTTATGATGTATTTCATTACCTTGCAAGTACCTCTGCAACAGTAGTCCTGTACATCCTAATAAACTATTGTTTATTAAACTGCTTCCCAACTTATTATATCTTTTCTTAACTATCTAAAAATCAAGGTAGATAGTGAGTCTCCCCTGACAAGCTACTGATTCTTTTACGTGTCGTCCATTGAAGTTCCTTGTTTTCTAAGCACTCAGCTTGAGACATCAGTGGTGCGATTTGCAGATTTCAGAGCTTATTGTTGCTGTCTCTGACATCAAGGAGGCTTACATCTGCATTTACTGAAGAATGCAAATATCTTTAATATTCTGAGTAAATAGGCTGTAGATGCTCCAAGTTGGGCACCTAAAGAGTGGACATACCTCAGGATTCAACCTTAATACCTCTGTGATACTAGTCTGCATCTGTAGAACACATGAGGCTGAGAGGTATTGCACAAACACAGAGCTGCACCTGATACAGATACCTGATACACCTGATACCTTTCTCAGAAGTCCCTGAGAAAATCTGCAGGTCTCTGTTGATGGGAAACTTTAAATAGTGTGCAATGAGTAGGACAGTAACTTGAATAGAGGGAAACAAAATGTTAGCAAAAGCACTAAATTAACCAAGAGAATGTTTTTTTCAGAGCACTGTTCATTTGTGGTAATGAGTAGGTAGGTGACCTGTGAAAAATAGCGTCTAATTTCATATCATTCCAAATGTATTCAGTTAAAACTTAATTTCCCTTCTATTCAGAATAAAAAGGAAACTCAAATGATGATGGAATGAAAGACAACATCAGTTACTTGGCCAATGATTATATTTGTTTCTTCACTGTGAAATTGTATTATTCCAATTACATTTTAAATCATTCTATTTTCTCTAGCAATCATTTGCCTGGCAGAGTCCAGATCACTTCAGAAATTAATTAAAAATATTATTTTTAGCTATAACTCTTACCAGGTTGTGGACACCCCTGTGGCACATAGAGTCTTATACAGGAAAAAAATGAGAAACAAAAAGAAAAATTGTATTTTATTTATATTTTTGATATAAAACTTAGGAAATAATATGATAGATATTAATATATGTATTGTTAATATAATGTAATAGCACATGAATTATGTTATTAATACTATTAATAATA
>NW_010314603.1:202889-219699 GCF_000700745.2 Antrostomus carolinensis | reverse complement strand
GAAGAGGAAAGAAAAATTGTAATTAGAATTAAAAAAAATAAAAAAATAAAAAATTAAACAGGACAAAAAAAAATAAAACAAATCCTTCACCCTGGCAAAAGCCCCCCGGGAGGTGCTGGGCCCGGTGGGCAGCTGGCACCTGCCGGGCGCTGAAGGGATGCCCTGGGCTGGCCAAAAAGGTGCTGAGTCCCAGATGGACGGGGTTTTGGGGTGGTGCAGGAGAGCTGAGCTCTGCAGGTGAACCACCACCTCCGCTGCTGGCACCTCTGATGTGCTTTGTAACACATCAAGGGCTAAAAATCCCCTCGCCACAGGACAGGCACATGGTACCACTGCTGTATCCTCCATGTATATAATCAATATGCTCAAAATATACCAGGCTAAAGTCTAATCTGATCTAAATCAACAGGAGATGACTAAATGGATCTTACTTAAAGTTGCAGAGGTATAGCAAAGGCCTGAACTGATTTACTCCATTTTAAATGGAAGGAAAATCAAACCATTTAAAAGTGTATTTTTTTTCCTGAAGAAAACGGAGCATCTCACCACTCCAAGCTCAGGCATCCTTCTGCCTGCCCCTCATTCTGTCACCAGGATCTAACTCTTGCTACGCAGATGAGGATGCATGAGATGCAGAGCTTGTATATGGGCACATGTATTTCATAGTATACGGGCTGCATAAGTTTTGTTTGTAACAGTCGGCGTTGATCCTTGGCATCAAAACTCTGGCACACCTTCACACACCTCATTTCTGCATCCCATGACTTTCCTATATGCAGCCAGACACACCGGGGGCTGGAGGGAACCTGTGTATAAAACAGTGGATTTTTACAGCATCGCTACCCAAGAAGCTTTCAGATAGCATGGCTTTTTGTCCAGGCAGCAAAGGATGTATGTAGGGTTAGACTCGGAATGCACAAGGTAATGAAGTCCCTTGTGCCTGCGAGTTGAACTGCCATATTTAAGGTCTGTTTTCAGCCCAGAGTAAACCAATTTACACGCTCAGAATACATCCTCTGACTCCAGCTGTACCCACACACAAAGCTGCCTCCCCTGGGCTCGGCGCTGTTGTTATTTGCAGGGTAGGGTCTCCATCTGAGTAAGCGTGACTTGTTGGCCACTAACATGGCCACAGTTGTGTTGTTAGACCAAGCACCAACTGATGCTTCATTGTGTGGCTGATCCTGCATGTGCCTCCCAGGTCTTCAAAACTCCTTACAGGGACAGGTTAAAAAACACTTTAGCAACAGGTAGCACAACATTGCTGTGCACAGCACCCCCTGCTTCTTTTCCAAACCTGTTTATTTGCTACTTTGCTATTAAGGCTGACACTAGGTTACCAAGACGCTCTTATGTCATCGCTTTTCCACATCAGAGTGCTGTAGCTTGGGGTCTTGTGCTCACTAGGATGGGAAGAGAAGCAATGGTGCTGACTGGCACTAGAGGCAATACCTCTCCACAGCAGTTTGTTTGTCTTACACTGATGCCCGGCATCTCAGTACCACCTGAAAGGAAAGCAGGCTTACACAAGAGGAAGGCTGAGTAAGGGAAACAGCCAAGTCATCTAAGGATCTAAAGAAAACTTTTCAGAATAGAAAAATCCTGGGGACACTGTGATCAAAACCACTTCTGAAGAAACCCAAACAAGGTTTTTCTCCAGTCTGCAACACCCAACTGCTGTTGCCAGCAAAGGACAATGGGCAAAGCCAGAAAAATCCTGCTGTTGCTGTAAGTACATTGCTATCCTTTTGTTCTAACTTATCGCTCATATCAAGAGGTCCTATTGCTATGATCTTCACCTGTATATTCTAATTAAATATTCTTACATTAACTTACATAGTCTACTTCTATTGCTGTCTTATTGCTATAGTCTTCACAGGGAGAGTTGTTAAGCACTGGATCAGGTTGTGGCATCTCCATCCTTGGAGATTTTCAAAACTTAATTGAACAAGGCCCTGAGTAACCCAATACAACTTGGAAGTCAGCCCTGCTCTGAGCAGGGAATTGGACTAGAGACCTCCAGAGGACCCTTCCAACCTAATTTTTTTTCTGATTGCACACTATTTCTATGAACATTTCCATCAGCAAACTCTCTAATATATCTCCATGTTCCAGAAGGTAAAGTGGCACACTAACTGTGGAAGAGTATGATTTGTCATAGCTTTGTAAAAAACCCTGAAAGCATAGGGGTAGGAGCGAGAATGAAACAAGTAATGAATATTGTTTGTGGAACGTTCCCAAATTATACCTATTTATTTACCATCTCCAGACTTCATTGATTGGCAGTCCTGTGTGATTATTTCAGTAGTTAGGGTCCATCTGCCTTGCTACTTTAGTTCATGTGATTATGTTCTTCTCTACAGACTAATTCTGGAAACAAGAAGGTGCTATTTACTCGTTAGCACAATAAAAGTTGCAACTTATTTGCAAAAGACTCGGGAATGTGCTCTTGGAGTGAGGGGCTCCAGTATGATCTCCAGTTATCTCTGAGCTCCTTCTCACACACACCTGAGAGGCTACAAGCCCTTCCAAATACTGCACTCATTCTTAAAATTATCAGAGGGCCATCATCATCTCTGTGTCTTGTGAAGGACAGCAGAAGGCAAATACAGCAAAGAGATGGCACTTCTGTATATGGAGCTGATGCACAGACTCCCAGAAGTTGGGGACAGAAAAGATGATGACCTTTCTAAGCTAATCTGAGTCTTGAGGGTCACTGCAGAATTCATATTTGCTACTGATTAATAAGAGATATATACATTCCATTTCTAAACTTCCTACCTGTGCCATCTCTTTAAATTTTCTATCCTATGTCCAGGTACTTTTCTTTTGTCAGTATTCACTTTCAGCATTCCCTTATTGTTTTATTTTCATTATGTTCATTTACACCACTTAAAATGTATTATCTTCTTTCTTGATTGTATGCTCTCCAGTACCTAATATCAGGCTAACTGCATCCACTGTCATCCCTGAACTGAACTGTGCGTATCAGCACTTTCCAGCTCATGTGCTAAGCAAGATGTACAATCACTGCCATCTTTTTATTTCTGTTTTCTGTCAGTACCTTCATTGCAGTGAGGCATTCCCTCCTTTCCATGTACCTTAACACTACACTATCATACAACAAGGTCTCAAATGGTGGACAACTCACCATGCCGCAGTGACTGCAATGATCTGGGCACCAGCTGCAAAACAGAATTGGCTCTTTTCTGTTTAATTTGAAGGCAGAACAGATAATATTTTGGATGTCCTAACCTCAAAGCTACCTAGAAACTAATTACTAGCTCTGAGCTTTGGAATGCCTTTAAAACCCATGCTACACTTCCCCCTTCTTGCTGCCACTCTTGCATACAGCCTACTTTCCCTCAACCCTCCACTTGCTTTCCATGCATGATTTCTTCGTATTTATCTCCCTTGCAACCACTACTTGAGTTTGGACTGAACTTTCTCT
The DNA here is from genome assembly GCF_000700745.2 of Antrostomus carolinensis. NCBI lineage: Eukaryota > Metazoa > Chordata > Aves > Caprimulgiformes > Caprimulgidae > Antrostomus > Antrostomus carolinensis. The sequence goes on along the minus strand of NW_010314603.1, from coordinate 216,248 downwards.
CAATGAATTAACATGTTCTCACAGCAGGGCCACCAAACCAGGTCTCTGTGAAAAACAGGCAAGGCATGTTGTATTTCTCACACAGCAGCTCTAACTAACGCTTGAACCTTCCCTTACATGGGGAACAGCTCTCTGTCCTGCGGAGACACCAGGTTAGCAATGAACAAATTAGCTCAGGTATAGGAAACAGCGTGGCTGTGCAGAACCCACAGTAGTATCCTGGCTCTCAGGGGAAGCTATGATAATGTGACTGTATGAGAATAATACTACATAATGAACAATAATGAGGCAGTTTTCAGCCTCTGAATACAAGGAGGGCTGGGTCACCAACCAGACCTTTGTTCATCGCATACTAAACAGCACGGAGGGAACACGCCACAGGGTTGCTGATGTTCTTACAAGTGCTGCTCCTGGTTGAATCTGCCCACCCATGTTCCAGGCATTATTTCTCTTCCTCACAGATATGGCCTCACCTTCTAGTAAGTGCCCTCAGGTCAGAGATGCCTGTAGCACCCAAGCACTGCAATTAACTCACCGGTGTACAGTTCGTCTGTAACCTTAGTAATTCACAGAGATAGTATATAATGAAAAAAATCCTTTTTTTTTTTTTAGGCTTTTCAGATCCTAAAAATATGACTGTGAAAATAGTTCACATTTGATTTTAAGTGATATTTTTCCTGAGTGTTCTGCTGCACATTCTTCTTCTGCCTGTGTGCGACTAACACAGCTCCTGATATCAGTGCTTATCACTGCCAGTGTTGTGTCTCTTCCAGACATGACATTGACAATACATATTTAGAAACTGACAAAGTGGAAGAGAGAGAGAGATGAGTACAATCACTGAATATAAAAAAAAGCCTGAAAGAACAGCAAAAAGCACTGAAATCTGCCCAGAGACGTCACCTCAAAATGCAGAGCACACTGAACGCCAGAGGTGAGGGGGAAGCTTCCCGAGACAAGTTCACTCTAAACCACCTGAGCTATCCCAGTTTTCCTGACAGAAGTGTTGCTTCAGTAGTTAAAAGTCCTGCACAGGCTGACTGCCTGAATATTCACACAGCTTCTCTGATGATTTTGCAGCCACATTGATCTTCATGCTGTTACAGCTACATGACTGGCAGTTTGTTTAAAATCTCTGATTGCAAGTTTGTGTCATACAATGGAAAACACAAACTCCTGAAAACATCGCCACAAAATGTAATACGAAAGAGAAATCCCAGCAGAACACTGCAGAGCAAGAATGGGCGGCACAGAGAACTGACAAGAGAGGCCCAATGTTCTAGTGCAATAAAAGCCTGGAAAATTTAATCAACACAGAAAAGTAAAATCAACTTCAAAATCTCTTACAGGAGACTGATTAACATAATTGAGTTAAACTCAGAGATTAAGTTAAACTAAGATTTAAATTTGCTGAGTCTGTTTCAGACCTGAAGTAGGACTTATATGCCCCTGATTTTGTCCATTTTTTCCATCTAAGCCACAAGTCTCATGAAAGTTAGGCCTTGCCTACAAAACTTGCCTGACTTACAACCTCAGAGCATCTTGGCTACAGCAACACTGACAATACTAGCAAGCCCTGAAAATTGCTCATAACATATCAAAACTATGAGCTCTACAGGGGAAAAAAAGTGCAAATAACATACAACTGATAATTTCAGAACATAATAAAACCACAGCACAAAGTCAAAATTCTCTCAGGCAACTTCATCTGTGTAATCCAGCCAAATTTACCAAATTGTAATGGCCTTAAGAAACACCAGCCCAAATCATAAATGACTCAAGGCCTGGAAAGAACAGCATAAATCTTTAAGGAGTTGCAGTAAATTCAATCTGTATTGCATGAAACACCAATGAGAGGGAAGGTGTCTCATTAAAAAGTAATACCAATACAAAAGAAGATAAACACTCCAAAGACAAACATGGATGAACCAACCAGAAGAGCACAAACTAGAGCAGTAAGCAGGGAGACCCTGCCAAACTGAAAGATACAAATAGATCAAACCAGTCACTGCTGAACTATGCTGTGAGGCTACAACTTAAATATTTAAGTTTTTTATTGACATATTTTTTGCCCACATAGTTCCTTGCAAATTTCAAAAGCAAAACTTAGCTTACCCTCATCAGTAATGCTCACAGGTGCTGCAGTTTGTTTTTGTTTTTTAAAGATGTCCTTTTTTTTTTTTTCTGAAACAAGAAGTCTTTTATAAGAGATAAAATATACTTACAGTGGTTTCCAAATGGTATCACTCTTCAGGTAAATTACTCCAAGCCTTGGACCTAGTGCAGACGTTCATTGGGGCAGGGAACAGAGAGAGGCTGTGTCTGTACCAGAAAGAACCAAAAGGAAAGGTCAGGGGGAAATAATAATTATTTACTGAGAGCAAGAAAACTTGCAGCAGCACTAACTGGCATTCTCCGCTGTCAGTACAGCTGGCTGCAGCCTGGTAAGGCCAAATTCTTCCCACTTCAATCCCAACAGCCCTGGCTGCAAACGACAACAGAGTCAGTCCCCGGTTACCCCAGTCACCTATTCCGGTGGAGTGAGGAGGAGAGGGAGGATTGGCCAGCAAAGCGCTATCAGTAGGATTCATTCTGAGAAGTTGCTCACTCTAATGGCATGAGCAGGGAGCAGTGATGGAGAGCGAGCACAAACTTGGCACTCAAGTGCATCTCAGCACAACAACAAGGCTAGTCCTGTTCAGAGCAGCAACAAACACTTCCTCAGGACTGAAAGGCAGGAAAAGGAAGGAAAAATCCTTCTTCGCTGCTTTTGCTGTCTTTACATTTACAAAAATGATGGCTCATATCAAAGCAGAAACCCCACTTATCTCCCATCAGCCACCAGGTCTACTCCGGTGAGACCAGTGACATAACTTGCTGTCAGCCTTTCAGGAAAGATTCAGTTCGGCAGCAGTTTTATGCCTGAAATCTCCTGAGCTAAAGAGGGAGTTGGACTCAATGGACTAATAGAGAAAAGGATCCAAAGAAAAAAACCTCAGCTCCAGTATTTATCAGAGGGTGATTTCACCACCCAGACCTAAGTTTTTGTGAGTATTTACATTCTGGGGGGACTTGAATCCCTCTCTAGACTAACAGAACTCCTCCTTTGCTAATTTCTGATGATCTTTGGGTGGCTCATTGTGGATGTTGGAAGTATGTCTGAAGTTAACATCCAGGGACAGAATTAAATCCTGCTCACTTCACTTATGCAAAGAACTCCTGGGACATCAGCATATTCAGTCCTACCCACAGTGAAGCCAATGGTGCTATTTCCATGAAAAAATGATTTTTCCTACACTGATCAGACAAGGAAAGCAAATATTTGCTTTATCAAAGAAATCAAGAAGGTGAACAAAAAATGATAAGAGATGTAATTGTTATTTCACAGGTAGTTAATGTCACTGTGCAAGTTGGAATTTATGTCTGTAAATGCAACACAATAAAAAAACCCCACTGTTCATGCAGCAGGAACACTGGAATGAATGCCAGCAGACACAATGAAAGATTTTAGATGACACTGTAATAATGTACTTCACAAAATATACATTCAGTTTTATGTTCAATTTATACATTTTGTGATGATGACATTTATTGGTGACTAGGATATATGCTACATATTGATTTCAACAGACTACATGAAACCTGGCAGCTACACTTCACAGGGGCTCAAGCAATTACTTTCTTTGATTCGAGTTTTTGTGGGCTCTCCCCTCTTGAAGTCCGCTTTGAATTGCAGATTGAGTAAATTTAAACACGAAAAAATAATCCTCAACTCAGTCTGAACCTCTGAGTTTCACCAGGGCCTGGGAGAAGAACCAGGTTAGCTCAAAAGAATTATATAAAACAGTGACATCTCTGACCACTACCAACAGCTGAATTTCTAAGGTGCAGTAACGCCCGAGGATTCTGTAGGTTTAAGTCCCTGCTAACACTCAGCACGGTTTACTTTCAAGCTCTCTTTCCCACTTCCATGTACACCCCACCTGTTCTGTTAATGCTGACCTTGCTTCTTATACCCACTTTGCACACATCAATCTGTCTTTTATCTGGCTATCGCTCACCTTTTTAAGGCATAAATGCCTTAAAGAGTGCCCAGACTTCAGTTAACAGGCATTTTAAACTTGTACTAGAAGCAGAAAAATCACAGGATCAGGTCTTTAGTCTTTACTCCGGCAGAACTCCTGCTTACTTCTCTCCTAATTTCACACAAGAGAAGCATAAGAACTGCATGTACTAATCCTGCATATTTTCTCACCTCTCTTTTTGTGTGTCATTACTGCTCTTCCAATCTCTGGGATCCCAGTCCAAGTGGCTCTCTAATGTAGCACTGCCTAGCACTCAATCTGGCTTCACATCAAGGGTCAGGCAGACAAGTTGTTAGAGATGGGCTGTTCAAAGTCTTCTACAAAATCTGGACATTAAAATCTCTGTGAAAGGCAACACTTAAAATATTTTCATTTTTCTCTATCATTTTTGCTGTGGTCTGGAAAGATACACCTCTTTTCCTCCAGTGTGATGAGCATAAAGCACTGAGATCATCATCAGCTCATAGGTACATTTTAGGTACATAAAATCAACAAAGCTGGTGGCTCTTCAGAAGGCATGAGGAGTACAACAGAGAAGGAAACACCCCACATTTTTCTAAAAGTCTTAATCTACCTTGGGAAAAAATAGAGGGAAAGGATTTTGACCATGAGAAGATTGGGCAAAAAGAGAGACAAGCAGGACAACAGGGGAGTGGGATGTATGACATTGGGCTAAGTAATTTCTCCTCTCTCTACCTGGGATCCTCTATCCAGAAAAGGAAAGCACTAACATTTCTGTTCCACAAAGTACCGTGTGCTTAATTAAGATTTTGGAGGATAATTTTCCTGCATGCATGCATTCCAGAAATGCAGACTCTTATACTTAAATATTTCTACTAATTATAGTAACTTGGACATTTTATATAAGCTCACTTTTATTCCACCTTGCTCTTCCCAAGCTTTATCTGGTAATTTAGAGGGTGTAAGAAACATTAATTGTACTACTGTTTTTATTAAGGAAGGTCCATTTTATGATAGCAGTGATGCACTACAGATCGTGATTTAAGATGAACACGTCAATTCTATACTGGCTTCAGTGGAGTTGCAGTGGACATAAAGTAGGAGAAAATGTGGTACTTTACATAATAATGCTGATGATTAATGGGCTCCTGGACCATAACTCCATATTCTGAGGCACTGATCCTCCTTCTCCTCCCTCCTGAAATTTGTGTCTTCACCCTTTCATCTCTTGTTAGCTACCTTTCCAGAGCTGTTCATTAATCAACACCATTGATCTGATGTCGTCTGTCACATCATATTACTTAAAACACACATAAGCAAGCATTGGCCTGACTCTGTTCTTTACACAACACACCATCACAGTATTTCTTTTACAGATGACTTAAATATTATATACATCAATTTCCTGATAGTGCTTGGTCCTGAAATTTGCTTTTTCTAGGTTGGTTCCCTGCAGGACATTTCTGTCTCTCCCCCTGGCTGTATTTCTTTCTGCTCAGAGACACCATCAAACACCTTCAATATTCCCTGTTTGTTCGGGACACTTATATGCCAGACCTGCAAGAGACAATCAGTAAAATTGTCCCTTCTCTTTGCTTGAGACCATGTACCACAGCCTTCTGTTACTTTCTCTTAGTGAGTCCTGATCAAGAGGACTAAATTTTTTTAATTGCTATTTATTTTATCCCTGCAATACTCTTTTCTCTGATATCTTCAGAAGGCTGCTTCCTTCTGCCTTCTGCATGATCCTTTGTAATGAAAAAATTAAAAGACAAGCTTCTTGTGAGCTTATTTCTGATTATTCTTATTTGCTGTGCTGGCGCAGTGCTGTCTATCATGGGGCAATGGAAAATAAGAACTTGTTAGTGCCACACAGAAGTTAGCACATCTGATCTTAATCCACATATTGTACCGGTCTCTTGAGTAAGGTGGGGTTAGTTTTAATTGATGCTTTCACAATCATGATATATTTTCAGACTGAGCTGTCTAGGATAAATGCAATTCTTTTTTGGTCAATTTTCTCTCCAGAAGTAGCATTTTGGGTGAGATAAAGCAGTAATGAGACAGAGAAGATGAATACACAAATATGATGCAAGAGTCAACCTGCTGCATGAAGTAGGTTATTCCAGATGCATTTTAATGTTTCATTTTCAACAGAAGGCACGTCCTCTGACTAGGGCAGATTGCAGCATTTATGTTACAGGAACAAGGTTAGGCCATTGGCTACCTATAGGCAGATATCCAACCACAGGATCTTACAGAGACCAAGATATACTGTGATATAAAAATCACCTTTTTAACAGAGGCCAGAACTTGTACTATAGACAACAGAAATCTAGCAGCACAGAACACGCTACCAGAAGGCCATAGCATGAATTTTTCACAATAGTCAGGGCTTCATCTAGGAGAGGAAACTGCTCATTTCTGTACTCTACTGGGAACACTGTATGTCCACTATCAGTAATTGGGCCTGAAATTCAGAAATTAATTTGTTAATGGATTAGACATTTGCAGAAAGACTGTTTAAAGAGGCTGGACTGCTCTAGCCTGGTAAAGGCCAATTTCCCACAAGGACATCTTTGCAAAAGAACTAGAGAAAAAAATCTCTCCTTGAAGTCCCAGGGGTACTTACTGAAATCTGGAATAGCAATGTAGTTTGTTGTAAAATCTACCTCGCGTTCCCACTTTTTGTCTCACAAACCTGTATCTGTTTCTTTTTCCCTTCTTTCACTGCCTTTTATCTGACACGATCAAATTTCACTTCCCTTAAGCTGCAATTCTTTTCTTAAGTTTGAATTTGGCACTTGGAATAGGCATTTTCTAGGTCTCACTTTCATTTGCTGATTCTTCTGATACTTCTTTCTATTTGCAAGCAGTATTCTCAATGCAACAGCTAACCACACCTAGGAGCTAAGGTCCAAAAGGGTAATTCTTCTCCTACGGACTTTCCTTTCCACTCCCCATGCCGAATGGCGCCTCCTGCCCTGTGCAGTGGCACAGGGGCCTCAACTCTGAACTTTTGTAAAAGTTATCTCTCATTTAAGATATAAATTGGGATTCTGCCTCTTTTCCATTAATGAAGATCTCATCATGCTTAGTGTGTTGGGTGTATAAACCCCACACTTGCAGAGAAATGAGTTAGAGGGTGCCCAAGCAGAGCACAGGTTGCTCTTTTGGCTGCACCTTGCTGTGAGCAGAGCAGGGTAAAGCAATGTGAGGCAACCTGAAGCATCTGTTCAGACTCTGCACACCTGATCTGAAATGGTGAAGATAACTGGAACCTGGAAGAGCCAACTAAATGTCAGCAGTTGGTAGGCTTAATCACAGCAGAAACAGATCACCAAAAGCCCTGATGTAACTTTCACCTAGAGATTCAAATGAATACAAAAATCTATGATGCCAGACCGAACCGTGACAGCCTGTCAGACCATGAGTTATCTTTTCACAAGTGTAAAGAGAAGAAGCAATATTGTACATGTAGATAGATATATATGTATATGGTAAGCATATCTAGATGTATGTCTGTATAGTTATACACACAATTATTGTTTTAAAATTATCTTATTCTGGCAAAATATGCTGTGTATAATAACACAGAATTCTCTATATTCCTACTATGGAGCCTTCACAATCGTATCTGAGTGTTGAATGAAACCACACACTTTTCAAAGCAATTCACTAAAGTGGGGTGTGACTGAGGCAAATACATAAAGTCATTATTTTATTGATGCTAATATCAAATACAGGGTAAATCTTCTGTGCTCAGTGGAACTGCACCTACATAAGCTTTCCAGAGAACAGACTGATTTGTGGGTAGTGCTTGTATACTGCTAGAATTGCTGCGTCTTGAGTGCTAGTTTTCTACAGATTCTTACTATTGATAGAAGCAGCTTGAGAGCATAAACAGCCTCAGGTATTCATGTGCTGATGATGTAGGTTACAAGGCATCAGCATTACGGCATAAAACTCAAAAGGTTTGTGCGAGGGGAAAAAGGTAAGATGTTAAGGTTTTGAAGCCATGACCAGTGAAGATGGCCAGCGCCACCAGAGCATTGCCTTGTTACCAAGAAGGCAGCACTTGGACAACAGGACAGTGCCTTGCTACCTTAAGCACTGTTCTCACAAAACCGAAGGTATAGCTGTACTGCAATTACTACCAATGTTTCTGCAACTGAAATACGAGTTGCCATCACTGCAATCACCAGAGACGAAGAAAATGTGTAGAAATTAAATTGTTACAGTAATATATCCGCCTAAGCTACTGCTTTGGCTAGATGAGCCAGATTAGCTCATGACAGATGAGCTTCATGAACATTTCATTGCCAAGGAACCCTGTCAAAATATTGGTGATTTCTCCGAATCTGTTCAACATCATGGAGATGTCAAATGAAATCTGAAAGGACATTATTTTTTCAGGAAGAACAAAAACAATGAAAGCATACGAAAAGAATGAGCTGAGTTTTTTTCTCCTCCCCTACACATTGCTTTGGTTTCATTGGATGCTGTCTTTGCAAATGCTTTGGCATAAACCCAGAAACCTTTAGTCCCATAGATGCTGGTGAATTGAAGAAAGTACTCAATGTCCTCAAAGAACAGATCTCCAGGTTTCAGCAACCAGGTTTGCAAACTGATAATGTATTTTCACCTAGGTGCAGGGACTGTATAATCTCAACACATAACACAATTTAATGAAGATTTACAGTACTGGCACTGGTTCTGCCATATGCCACTCCCTCCTGGTCACTATGGTTCAGCACTTGACGCATCAATGTCCAGCCACCAGATTTATAGTTCTCATACGGAAAGCTGATCTCAATCACAACTCTGAAGTACACTGTCAGGAGTATGGAAGATGATACAAAATGGTAACTGATAAAAGTAATGAAATCCTCCTTTTTTTCATGGCTTGTTGCTTGCAGAAACTATGAGATACTGTTTACATTCATTTAAGGTGTAATTCTATGTAGGACAATGGAATATCACCAGCTATAAATTTCAATGGATTTGATCCATTTGTCACAGAACCATCCCCCTCAAGGTAAACTAGGAAATGAAACTTTCACTCATACATCTGGTTTTCTCAAGCATCAAGAGCTAGGTTATCAAACAGATAAACAGAATAACTGAACACCCTCCTCCCCTCAAAAAGAACTTAGCATCATCTTGATGGAATTCTTCCCTCTCACTGAGTTTTTTTTATGTGGTTTGTTTTATAAGGAGAGGAAGAAACTTGCAGGATTTTTACTTGCCTTTACTAGAGGAAGATTTATATTAAAAATCATGTTTGCATGCATTCTGAGGGGCAAGGTCTGAGAAAAGGAATCTTTTCTCTAAGTTTTGATTCATAAGACCACTGCCTGAATGCTAAGCTAAACAATCATGTTACTGACAGTCAGGAAAAACATTCAAATTATTTTGAATTTTTTTTGTTGTTGTTTTGGATGACTGTCCCCTCTCTCTGAAGATTTCCCTTGCAAGTCAATCATTAAAGAGTCAGTAAGCAACACAGTGAAAAGCCTAGGTAAAAAGCACCGCGAACATGTTTTCCCATACCATTCTTCCCGTGTGCTTGCTGCCTCTGGCCTCAAACTGTACAAATGAAAGCTTGTTTGATTTATGTCAAAAACTATATATAAAATATCACACAGGATCCACAGAGAAACAGAGTCACTCTGGGCTTTGGTTTCATTATCCATTGAGGAATAACTGACTACAGCCTTGGAGTACGTAGAACTGATCAAAGCGTTTGCTTCCTCACAAGCAAAGAGAAACCCACTGTAGATTTCCCGTTTCATGCTTCAGTGCCAAAACACAATGAAAAAAGTTCTAGATGAGCATGTGAATTATTCTAAAACATTGTTCAATCAAATCTGATAGTTATGCACATTTGTGAAACTCATCATCTGAAATGTCAAGTCACTGACAGCAATGTGTCCTGAGGTATGATGTATATTTGTGATAATTATTTGCTTTTTAAAGTTATGTATCATCTGCATCAAAACAGGATTTTTCTTAAGTGTGCCTGAAATGTAGAGATGTCACTGCCGGCTGCGTTATTCAGATCTGGATTTTAAATACCCTGTGCCAGGAAAGCACAGAGTCAGGATATGACTAGACTGCCATTTTTAAGGCACTCTGAGTTATTTTTCACTTTTCTCCTAAAACTGTATGCAGGGTGGCTGATGGAGAATGATTACTAACATTAATAGTAGTTGAAGTGATTTCTACTCTGTACAGTATATACAGCATGATGCATTAAGGAAAATAACATAGCAATAATTGTTGTTATTCTTACTCCAGTATTAGCAAATGAGAAACTCTTGGGATTTATTTGAATTCAGCATTCAGCTCTCTCCTGTGACTCTTAGAGGCTATTTCTCTGGTCATTTCAAAACTTTCTTGAATGAAACTGAAGGCAGTTGGCTCTGTTGTTGGCTAAGTTCTGCTAACGTAGGAGGGCTGTCTCCTGAGTGCTAAAAAGACCATTTCCAAATCTTCAGCATCTTCTTCCTTGACAGCAGAAGTTACTACGCAGAATGGGTTAGAGATGCTGAAATGAAATTTACAGGAGATTCACAGTCTTCCAAGAGGAGACATGGTAAGGAATGGCAGTGACTTGAGGGTGCCTGATAGCAACTACCCCACCTTTTATTTCCAGAAGATGATGCTGTAAATAAGCACCCCACTGGTGTTCACTTTGGTATTCTGAACATAACTCTTCTTCCTATCAGGAAAGAAATTCTGCAATGAGGAGATTGGATCTTTGACTGTAGACAATCTGGCAACTACCTTACTCCTGCTATCTCCCAACTGAAATGGTTCTAAGAAAATGGCCCAGATGAACAAAATTATGAAGGCGCTTGCAGATATTCTGGTCTCTGCCATGACCGGCAAAAAGTACTGTAGGAGATGGATTAGGAATCTTAGTTGTAGGGGAGCTCAGAGCTATTCTAGTTCAATCAGATTTCACAATTTGCTCTAATGAAGAGTGCTGGCAGAAGTTCAAAGCTACTCCAGGTCTCAACTCTCCCTCCACATTACTATGAAAATGACTGTAGAAGTGTTAACTGCAGAGAAGCCAAAAGTTGTTTTGGTTCCAGCCTTTCCCAGCAGGAGTAACTGAGAAAATAGAGTAGGAGTGCTAGTTCTGCTCACAGCTCCCTCAGCCTCCTGCAGAACACCAGAGACGTTCCCAGGAACGTGGCAAAGTGTGCCCAGCCCCGTCTCCCCTCGCAGCTCCTGCAGCCTCAGCTGCTCCCTGCAAACGCTGCCGATACAGATGAAGCGGCTCAGTAACTCCAGAAGACTTTGGAATCAGCATTAACCTCCGCTGCTGATTACCCAATGGCTGTTTGAGAGGCAGAAGGTATCAGGAGGATGGCTGTGTTCAGCCAGCATTGATTTCTTCAGCCTTTTGTCTGTGTCTGCTTTCTGCCTCGTTTGGAGGTGGTTACTGTTACTACAAGTAGCATGAATCATGTCTCTGTTAAAAAACAGAGCTCCAATTGTCTTACATAACCCCTGGTAACTGCATGTCTAATAATAGCAAGCCATTTCCAGGTAGGGAATCTGTCTGAGTCCCAGACCCAGACACATGCACACACACACACACATATTCGTATTACTTTTTTACACCTCACTTCTGGGAAGAAGTGAGCTTTTAACATGCAATATGACAGTTCTGAGCTGCAGGACCTGGCAACTATTATTTTAAAATGCCATTTTTCACTTATTGCCTTGAGAAGCCAGTCCGGTACGTGCAATTTGCTTCACTGCCCAAGCAGCAAGAGGAAGCGAAAAGAAAACCCGACAGCACTGCTTGGATTTGAGAGAGCATTGAATGGCAAAGGCCATGGTTGGATCCTGACCAGAAAGCTTGACTCTTTCTAGATGTGAACTCTCCTTCTGTCTCTTAGAGAAGACCCACATTTTGATAAAGTTGGTACTTACAGTTCTGACAAACACTTTTTTTCCCCCACCCCTGTTTCCCCCTTGGAAAAGTAAAGGACAATATGCAACCCCTTCATTACTGCAAGGCTAACAGATAATGCTGCAAATCAATAATGAGGTCTTCAAATTAAACTTCTTTATAAATTGAAAATATTATTTGTATTGTAAGCCATGAGTGGTCCACAGAAAGAAGGAGTTTCTGAAGATTACTATGGTGTCACTAAAATTCTGAACTTCAATTCAGCAGCAGGCCACGGAAGAAATTCTCACTGGTAATGCTGCTGTTTTGTGAGACATTGAACTGCCTGTCCTCTTGGCCAATGAGACAAAATTTTGCTGCACAGGAACGTGCTGTGAGGTCCATTGACTTTAGTATCCTGATTCTAGTTAATAACAAACCCAAGACTCTTCAAAGGGAGAGAATCATAGAATCATAAAATATCTCAAGTTGGAAGGGACCCATAAAGTTCATCCAGTCCAACTCCTTCCTCCTTGCATGACTACCTAAAACTAAACCATATGACTAACAGCATTGTCCAGATGCTCCTTGAACTCTTGACAAGCTTAGTGCTGTGACCACTTCCCCCGGGAGCCTGTTCACAATGGAGTGGTTCTAGACTGTTTCACAAGGTTTTCCAAAGAAATCAGCTCCTTCTGACCTCTCTTACCTCATCAATCAGCACACCTGCGCATCTAAACTTGGATTATATGGTATTACCAACATAAGAGTCAGACCTCAGCCATTCCAAGCTTCTATATTCTCTTGGTTTAAGAGATGGATTGGAGCCAGAGATTTGGAAAGTCAATTTGATTTCTTGATTTGTACAGTTTTGAGAGTTCAGTTTAGGTTCATCTCTTTACATTGTGGGAATGTAATAAGCAGTTAAAAACTTAACTGATGTCAATAAAAAAAGTTCTCCTTCAGCTTTTCTTTCTAAATCTATTATCTTTCTCAGCTCAGATAATCTTTCTTGAAAGTTTGTTGGAAGTACTTGAAAATAATAAAGCACAGTGAATCAGAGGTCAGATGCTGGTTCTATGCCTACTTCTGACTAAGGTGTACCGTACAACTAGTCAGTATCTTTGGAGGAATCTTTACTTGCCTGTTTCTCAGGATCAATGGACAACAACTGGTAATTTGGTATTGTTATTATGGGATCAAGATTATGAGTCCCTGGATGACCTGAAAGTAAAGCCAGAACTGAACTAAATCTAAATTGAGTTTGAACTCACAAACTGACTGGTCTGGATAACAACTGCAGACTGGCTTTCATGGATGGCCTCCCACTAGGTTAGTCCATAATACTCATATGATCTCAGACAGATTTCTGTGGGTGCAAGAGGGGAAAAATTGAACTGGTAC